>NC_080420.1:91059629-91352129 GCF_029873635.1 Malania oleifera
CGCTACTCGTTTAGATCGGTTGGTTTGTGGGTGGTGTAGGACTTGTTCATTGGAATCTTACTAGGTACTGGTGCTAAGGTCTTATCGGCCACCACACTTGCTTGTCAAACTGGTTATAGGGAAGATATACACTATGCAGTCAACGTGTAGACATGAGTGTGCGTTTTGTTGGTAGAACACATGTACGAATAATATTGTCTTGTGACGACCCTGTGACGTCTATTTGCTATCGACGGCCCCTGGTGTTAGTAATGTGAAACTGGGGGGGCCATGGAGGGGCGGGGAGGGGGGGGGCAGGGGGGCTACTTTGCAAATTAGATGCTGAGAAGGTTTTTGATCATGTAAATTGGGGTTTTCTTATGCAGTGACTAGAACGGGGTAGGTTCTCTACCAAATGGAGGCGGTGGATTTTCTTTTGTATATCTACAGTTCATTTCTCCATTCTGATAAATAGCACTCCTTGTGGGATTTTTGAGAGCTCTAGGGGGTTGAGACAAGGTGACCCATTGTCTCCTTTGTTGTTTGTCTTGGTTAAAGCTGTCCATGATGGTCACATGTCAGGCTTTGGTGTGGGGCGTATGGAGGGAAGAGCTTTGGTGGTGTCTCGTCTTCTCTTTGCGGACGATACTCTAATTTTTTGTGACCCTGATCTGGATCAGATCTTGTTTCTCCTTGTGATACTTATGTGGTTTGAGGCGGTCTCTGGTTTAAAGATAAATTTGGGCAAGTCAGAGTTGGTCCCTGTTGGTACGGTGTTTAATTTTGACTTATTCTTGCACATCCTTGGATGTAAACAAGGTAATCTTCCTATGAAATATTTGGGTCTTCCTTTTGGAGCCAAATTCAAGGATAAGATAATATGGAACCCAGTTTTGGAGAAGATAGAATGAAGCTTAGCAGGGTGGAAACGTTTGTACTTATCTAAGGGAGGTAGAATCACCTTAATTAAAAGCACTCTATCTAATTTACCCACTTACTTTCTATCTTTATTTCCTATTCCTGCTGCTGTGGCTAACTGTATTGAGAAACTTCAAAGGTATTTTTTATGGGGTGGCATTGGTGATGAACCAAAATTCCATTTGGTTAAATGGGATACTGTTTGCTCTCCCATTTCTTCTGGTGGTTTGGGGATAAGGAAGGTAAGACAGTTCAATGAAGCTTTGCTTGGGAAGTGGTTATGGAGGTTTGGGATGGTTGGTGTGCTAGGCCTGTTAATGGTCCACACGGTGTTGGCTTGTGGAAAAATATTAGTCAGGGATGGGCTTCTTTTTCTTGCGATGTTCTATATGATATTGGAAATGGGTCTAAGGTGAAATTTTGGCAAGACCATTGGTGTGGTGAGACATCTCTTGCAGTCAGCTATCCTGATTTGTATAGATTTTGCCGAGATAAAGAAGCTAGCATGGCTGAGCTTATGAAGTTTGATAATGGAGTCTTGTTTTGGGATGTAAGTTTCTTGAGGGGTATGCATCTTCGAGAATTAGAGGCCTTGACTGGTTTTATGGATACCATATATGGTGCATCGGTGAAGGGGTTCAGTGAGGATAAGATGTGCTGGAAATCTGATAGAGAGAAGGGATTCTTAATTAAAGGTTATTATGGTATTTTAATGGGCTCCAAAGATTGTGGCTTTCCTTGGAAAAGTATTTGGAAACAGAAAATTCCATCTAGAGTAGCTTTTTCCGTTTGGACTGCTGCTTTAGGGAAATGCTTAACAATTGACAATTTACGAAAAGAAAGGTTTTGATATTGGATTGGTGCTACATGTGCAAGTGTAATAATGAGATGGTTGATCATATTTTTATTCATTGTCTGGCTGCGATGGACTTGTGGGTTATGGTGTTGGGTTTGTTTGCAGTGAGCTGGGTTATGGCGCAATCTGTAGTGGGACTTCTAGCATGTTGACAAGGCAGATTTGGTCGTTTTCGAAATGGGTTTATTCGGTTGATAGTTTCTCATTGTTTGTTGTGGTGTCTTTGGAGGGAGAGAAATAGTAGGTGTTTTGAAGATAAGAAAAGATCCATTTCGGACCTGAAGCTATTTTTCTTTACAACTTTGATAGATTGGTTGGCTGCTTTGCGAAATCAATCATTTTCTTCTGTTTTTGATTTACTAGATTCTTGTAATTTCTGTTTTTGATTTGTTTACCCCATGTACACTCCTTGTGTACTTGGTGTTCATTTTTGATATCAATAAACTTATTACTTATAAAAGAAAAATGGAATGGCTAGAAAAAGAAATGGTTCCAGAAAAAAAGCACCGCAGTTTCCAAATAAAACAGGAAAAATGAAAAAAAGAAAGGATAAACGTAAGACCATAAAATGGTGGGCTCAGAGCAGCTCTGACTGAGAGCAGCAGAGCAGAAATTTCAGGAAAAAGGAGAAGAAATTCCAAAAAATAACAGCAAAAGAGACAAAATTAATAAAAGGAGTATGCAGCTCTGACTGAGAGCAGCACAGCATGCAGTAAAATAAGAAGAAGAAGAAAGAAGTCTAGGAGCAGCAGAGCAGAAATGTCCCGGAATTAGTTGCAGAAATTCCATAAAACAGCGAAGAATAAGAAGGGGTAATGGCAGCTCTAACTGAGAGCAGTAGA
Source organism: Malania oleifera (assembly GCF_029873635.1). NCBI lineage: Eukaryota > Viridiplantae > Streptophyta > Magnoliopsida > Santalales > Ximeniaceae > Malania > Malania oleifera. The sequence continues at coordinate 91,062,225 of NC_080420.1, forward strand.
GCAGCAGAATCGCTGATATGAAGAACAAGAAGAAGAAAGAAGAAGAAAAAAGAGGAGAGATAGGATATTTATTCACAAAATTAGAGTCCTTAAAGTTAAGATGACCATAAAAATGATGAAAAGTGGGAAATCACTTGAAGTTTGGAAATGTATAAGGGGGTAAAGGAAATATTTGGTTAACTAATATTTTCAACATTATTATAAAAACTAAGAAAATGTTGGAAGCAAGGAGAAAAAACATGTTAATACCTTTATTAAAAAACAAAGGCGGTATTCAAAATTGAAGTTACTGTCGTGGAATTAAGATTATGAGTCATGATGAAATTATAGGAAAGGGTAATTGAACAAAGAATAAAACTAGAAACGGGGATTTTAGAGAATCAATTTGGTTTATGCCTAGGAGATCCACAACATAAGCTATTTATCTTTAAAGAAGATTAATGGAAAAGTTAGGGAAGAGAAGAGGGACTTGCATGTCGTTTTTATTGACCTGGAGAAAGCATATGATGAAGTACCTACAGATGTTCTTTGTTGGGTCTTAGAAAGAAGGGGATTTGCAGTAGATATACTAAGGTCAATAAGGATATGTATGATAGAGTAGTGACTAGCATTAGGATTGTAGGAGAGCAATCTAGATATTTTCCAATCACAATATGTATACATAAAGGTTCTGGCAATCTAGAGATTTCAAATCACAATAGGCGTACATCAAAGTTTTACTTTGAGTCCTTATCTTTTTACTTTAGTGATTGATGAACTTACTAGGAATATCCAAAACAAGATCCCTTGGTGTATGTTGTTTGCAGATGATATTGTGTTGATTGATGAAAGTAAGAGCGGAGTGGAATAAGACAAAATATATAAAATGTAATTTTAGTAATGTAAGGAGGAGTAGTGGAGTACTTATATGGAGGAGTGAGTGAGTTATTGTTTTTGGCATGAAAAGGGGTAGGGGTAGACCTAAATAACTTGGACTGAAGTGCAGAGGAAGGATTTAATTGCCTTTAATCTAGTAGAGAGAATTGCTCTCGATTGGGTCAATTGGAAAAAAAAGAATTCATTTAATCTATTGGGACTTAAGGCTTGTTCTTGTTGTTGTTGTTGTTATGAATGAAGTTTTGAGAAATATTAAAATAGATGGCTGTGAATAGTTTAGAAAAAAAATAAAAAACCCCAAAATTTGTTGGTTTTCTTCATTTTTTTTACTTTGAATTCTTGAAAATTTGGCCAATGTATCTGAATTTTGGCTGAAAATTCCAAAATTTCTCAAAATTTTGCCAGAATTTTGAAAATTCCAGCCAAAATTTTGCAAAAAAGAAATTGATCCTTGTTTTCTTTTCCAACCCTCCCAAAATCTGAAATTACTGAAATTTGAGACCATGGGTGTAATATGCAAGTTTTTAACCTGGTTGATATTGCTTTTCGTTTGTTGCCACTAGTTGTGCATCATTGCTTGTAGATGTTTGCCAAAAGAGGATGCAAGATTGGGAATTATATAGATATCCTGGATGCTGATTTTTATGATATGTCATTAGTCTACAGAAATCTAGAATATGTCCCTGCGTGAAATTAATGATCAAACTTTTGGAATTTAAAAATTGATATAAGATATGCTTGATTTTGCTCTGAATCATTTGATTATGGTGTTATTTCTAATTGGAGTATATTTTTTAAATGATATTGTAGGATTTGTCATCTTTGGAAGAAGGATTCTTACAAATGCTCATGTAGTCGCTGATCATGCATTTGTACTTGTGAGAAAGCATGGATCTCCTACGAAGTATAGAGCAAAAGTCCAAGCTGTTGGTCATGAATGTGACTTAGCTATTCTGGTTGTTGAAAATGATGAGTTTTGGGATGGTATGAGTTTTTTGGAGCTTGGAAGCATTCCATTTTTGCAAGAAGCTGTTGCTGTTGTTGGATATCCTCAAGGTAATAATAAAAATTCTTTACATGTATAAAGAGGATTTATACTTTGTGGATTTCTTCTACTGCAAATGAGTTCATTAAACAAAAGATGCTGGAAAATGTGTGTCATTAGTACAATAAATCATTCAATAGAATAAATACCCATATTCTTTAATAGACACTTGTGGCATAATACCTGTATTCAAGTGGACATCTTGGTGCAGTGTTGTGTGCTTGGTGTCACTGAGGTAGCAGGTCAATTTATGATCATGTCCTCTGTTTTAAAAACAAATCAATACTCATAAGGTTTCTAGTAAAAGTAAAAGACAATATTTGTGTGTCTTTATTTCATTTAAATGTCAGGGGAGCTAGCCAACATATTAAAGTGCATTTGCTTTACTTACAAGTTATAGGAATGATGTCCATACTTTATTTCTACAACAATCTTGCCACGACTCTTACAAATCCATGCTACTTCAGCATTTATGGTCCCACATAGCAAAACAGAATCCAATAAATTGCTTGAAAGTAAAGTACCTTTTTGTCTATATGACACTATCATTCATTCTATTAAGCTTATCAATGAACTGGTTCCAAATCTGGAAAGTTTTTTCTTCTGTGCTTGTCCTAATGTGCTCTGTCTAGATCATATGTAATTCTCTCTTCTTAGGACCTGCTTATTAGTTGGGGGTAGTGTTGTGTCTCTGGATTTTATTTCAAGTATAATATCGCTTTCTCATTAGTTGCTGAAAAGTGTGACAAATTATCGTACGGCATCTACCAGTATAGCAAGCTTGGGTGTAAAGCATAGGATAGGAAACTCAATGTGGGTTTGCTGGGGAGTGCTGTATCTGTTAGTTACATCTTTTTTATCTTTTCTTTGGTTTGTTCACCTTTGAGTATCTGCTGCCCCTTTCTTTTTTTTTTTTAGAAGAAAATCCTGCGATTGTAAATAAGTAAATTAATATGGATGGTATATGGTGTACGTGTCTGGTTATGTAGATACTTTGGTGTTTGCTAAAATAATAGGTCATGTCCTATCTTTAAATACGATGAAACTATATTGCAGGTACTATACTTTTGGTATCTAGTGCTATGGCATGCCTAAGGTTCAGCTGCCTCATTTTCCAGTAAAAATTCACTATTTTGGATATCTTTTTCTGTGATACCTTTATCCATACCCTAGTGTGTGACACCAGCACTTGGCAGGAAGTATATATATATAATTTTGTAAATCATGTCAAGTCATTTTGCATATGCCTGCTAATGGAAAAAAAGGGGTGGTGACAAATGTGGTGTAATTGGGGTAACTAAATCATGTCAAGTCATTTTGAAGTGGAATGCTGGTTTTAAAAAATTTGTGGACTTTAAGATTCACTTGGTAACATTATTTTCAATGCGGAGAACAAAATGGAGGGAAGTTAAAGTTATGATAGCTTCTATTTTTCTGTGTTGTGGTAGGTGGAGATAACATTTCTGTGACCAAAGGCATTGTCTCTAGGGTTGAACTAACTCAATATGTACATGGTGCAAGCCAGCTCATGGCAATACAAATTGATGCTGCCATAAATCCTGGTAACAGTGGAGGCCCTGCAATAATGGGCAATGAGGTTGCTGGTGTAGCTTTTCAAAATCTTGCAGGTGCAGAGAATATTGGGTAAGTCCTGAATTTGATTTCTTTATTCCTATATTTTATTTATTTGTTTTGCCTTAGGTGATAAGTTTTCATTAATTAACGTGTTAGCCCTCTTAACTTGTTTCTGTCACATCTAATGAGATTTTTCATATGTTTTGATTCCATTTTTTATGTTATTTTCTCATGGATAATCGTAATATCATTGGGTCAAGCCTTGTGCTTGATATTGAATTGATGAAGTGATGTCACTCTACTTTCCTACCTTTCAATAGTGTCTCAAAACTCATATTGAATTTAGGCATGCACAACCATATCTTGCAAAAATTGAATTGAGTCTTAGACACCCTTTGCCTTCTACTATTTTGATCCTTTCCACTCTTCTTCTATTCTATATTGAAGCTCATCAACCCTTACTATTTTGGTCCTTAACTCTGTTATATTGAAAAACTGAAAACCGGACCGAAACATGTTTCAGTTCGATTTTTCAGTATTTGGTTTTGGTTTCTTGCCCAAAGCCAAATTGGAAAACCGAAAATCTATTTAATAAATTATAAATCTTAAATTTTATATAATATTAATGTTAAACAGCATACTCACATTTATAAGTTTAGTTATTTAAGAATAATTAAAAGTGCCCAGCCTACAGTAATAAAAAATTGAGAAATTTATTCAGCAAAGATTATTTATGGAAGAATGCTGGGACGTGGGCTTTTATAAAAATGGCGAGGCTCCCTCAGTGTGTAGATTTTGATGTGTGACAAATAGATTGCCTCTGCATCAGGTGATTTTTTCTGTTTCATGGACGCGAAACCAAGAAAAGAAACAGAAAGTTACAGTCACAGAGAAGAAGAGGAGGAGAGAGAGATGTTTTGGCCTGATTTCTGATGCAGATGATCAATCTGTGTCCGCATGAGGCTGAGAGTGATGACCAAGCTTCAAATAGAACTCAGCTCTCTCTCCCTCTCTCTCTTTCATTCTCTCTCTCTCTCTCTCTCTCTACAAATTCGTCATCTTCAGTGCTCCTTCAGTCTCACATGCACAATTCTGTCAACCAACCTTCCTTCCGTCTTCCCTACCTTGTTCTTTAATTGTCTTCCCTACCTTGTTATTTAATTCTTGGATTTGGGTTTCAAGATTTTTGGCAGAAACAATAGAATTGATGGGGAATCGATTGTTGATACTGAGTTCGTGAGGACGATCTTGGGTTGGCTAAGCTTCTACTGCTGCACTGCTGCCCCATCTCTTAAAATTTTCATTCATATAGGCTGTGCTTAGGAAGGGAATAGATCCCTTCCTATAAATAGTAACTCCACCCTTATCATATTCCAACTCATGTTTAGGCCTCTGGGCTTGAGTTATAGGCTCAGGCAAGGGTAATGCCTCAGGGCTTTTAGTTCAAATTTTAACTTTCCCTCCTAAGTAGTCCAAAAATTATTTAAAAACCGATTTTAACCAAACTGAACTGGAAAACTGGCAGTTGGTTTTTTTCTATTAACGGATGGTGTACAGTTCGGTTTCAGTTTGTGAAATTTGAAGACCAAAGAGGCTTGGTGGCCAGTTTTCCAGTGACCAAGCCATATAAAAGCGATTACACCCCTAGCTATATTAGTATGTTCACTTTAAAGTTGTGAACTAGTGCAAAATTATTTTGTTCTTTCTTACAAATCCTTCTTCTAGTTGTATGATAAGTTATTTTTAATTAATTTTTGACTTCTTGTTGGTGTTATTTCTGAGTTATTACGTAATTGGACTGCAGTCACTGCCCAGATCTATTTGCTTTTGCATGAACTCTCATGATATATAGGCTTGAATGCTTTTTGTTGAGTCCATATGATAGGAATGTGGAGAACACTGAAAGTGTGGAGAGTTTTTTTTTTTGGGGGGGGGGGGGGAGGGGGGAAGGAGAGAGGAAAGAATCCCCATATTTTTCAATAATCAAATGTAGCTTGTTCAATCACAATACCTCCTACTTAAATCTCTCGAACCTATAAAAAATAAAAAATATAAAAACATTCCCTCTAATAATTATTGTTAAAATTAATCCCAAAGTGCTTTAAATGTAAATGGAAACCATAAGTAATCCAAATGAGGAAGTATGTGCAAAACTCCCTGTCAGGTTCACCCATCCATGCATGCATTAAAGCTATCAATTATGTTAAATTCACATGGAAAACATAACATGTGTGAAGTGCTACACTCACCTGCTTCAAGATTTGATTATGAGTGGACAATATGTGTCTAATTTGGTTATTGTTGTATGGTAATTTCAAATGAATATGCTTTACCTGTGAAGAAATGTGCACATTTCTGTTGGAGTTATCTAAGATACTCGTAATCTGTTTCCTTGGCTCATGGATATGGATATTTTAAAATAGTAAATTACTCCCTTCCAAGATTACATGCACTATCTTATATTACATGAATGGATTTTTCTGTGCCCTTAGGTTCTAAGTTGTTGATTTTTTTTTGTTTTTTTTGTAATACTAAGTCTGATGATTTTGAGTCTAAAGAAATTAGACAATTTAATAAATGCAACTGCACTTTAGTTTTCCCTCTGGTTGGGTTTTTGGCTAGTTGTTCATAGATTCTATTGCATGGTTTTAAATCGCGGTAGCAGGTAGCGTAACGTAACGGTAACGGGTGTAACGGGAAGCAGGAGTAGCGGATGTTACATAATGGGAAACGGGTGTAACGGCCGTGAATTTTTTTGAAGCACGCACAACCTTGTGCATATTAGTGTGCTTGCATGTTTTAAACTTTTAGCCATTCTTAGAAAGGGTTTTAGTGTATTTTGGACCTTTAGTTAAAGTAACTAAGTTATTTAGTAAGGGCAACAAGTTTACATTTGTTTTAAACCATCATTGATAGAAAATTACGTGTGTGCGCATATTTATACTTCTCATTGTTCTCATCTGTGATAAATTCTTATGTGTGCTAAATGAATTAATAAAATAAAATACATTATACACTCCATTAATCTATTAGACACATAAGGGGAAACGGGTGTAACGGCCGTGAATTTTTTTGAAGCACGCACAACCTTGTGCATATTAGTGTACTTGCATGTTTTAAACTTTTAGCCATTCTTAGAAAGGGTTTTAGTGTATTTTGGACTTTTAGTTAGAGTAACTAAGTTATTTAGTAAGGCAACAAGTTTACATTTGTTTTAAACCATCATTGATAGAAAATTACGTGTGTGCGCATATTTATACTTCTCATTGTTCTCATCTGTGATGAATTCTTATGTGTGCTAAATGAATTAATAAAATAAAATACATTATACACTCCATTAATCTATTAGACACATAAGACATACGAATAATATAAATATGAAATAGCTAGAAAAGAAAGAAGGTTGAAGTTGAAAAATAAAGAACATAAATATCACATTACTAATATTATTAAAAAAAAAATTTCCTAACAAGTTAGTATTTTGAAATTGTTAATTAATGCATCTATTGTGAGTATTAAAAGAAATAGTAAATTTTGTATCATTGTCATCCTCATTATAATCTTTTCCCCTTCTTGCCACTTGGTATATTGAGAATGATATATGAAAGAGAAAGAAAAAATGAGAAGAAAAAGTAAAAAATAAAATATTTTTTTGGTGTAACAGTCCTGCAGCGGTTACGTAGCGGCCGTAGCGGCCTTTACGTAACGGTCGCGGTCCGTAACGACCGCTACAGCCGTGATTTTTCTTCCCACCGATTTCGCGGTGTGTAACGGTATCGGTAACCCAAAAAACCTTTACGTAACGGCGTTACGTAACGGTCGCGGCCTTTATTTAAAACCATGTTCTATTGTGCTTGGGCATATTTTTCAGGAAAATCAACCATAACTCTAGACCCTCTCTCTATCTCTCTCTCTCTCTCTTTCTCTCTCTCTCTCTCACACACACACACACACACACACACACATTTATTTTCTGTACTTGCTGATTGGTTCACCATCTCAGACACTTGTCCTTGTCTGCTTGTTTTCCTTTTGGTTTGATAAGTTTTCTACAAGGATGCGTATTGTGCTCTTGTCGTTGTTGGTTGATGTGTGCATTTTTATGCATTTGCCCTTGTCTGCATGTTTTTCTTTTGATATGCACTATAGGTTTTCTACAAAAATGTATTTGCTTGATGTGAGCATTTGTTTTGTGTGTTAGATTTCTGAATGTTGAAGTTCTGTTTGTTTACTTATTCAAGAATACTATATATACAATAGTTTATTAAAATAAGCCTAAACTACCCAAAAGAAAATCCCCTGTAATAATTACATAAAATACAGATGTACAAAACTTACCACAGAACTCAACCTTTCACCTCCCTCCAAACCATGATGCGAGCATGGCTTAGTAGAAAGTTGAAAGTGGACACAAAGCAATGATATGCTATTTAATGAAGAAGTCATAAAGTTGGACAGAAGAAGAGGCGAAGGGTTAAGCAATAGTGCCCTGTTGAGGATGTTGACAAATAAAGTGGCAATTGATCTTGATGTGCTGTTATGTGCACTCACGATATACAGGATGATGAGCAATTTGGATTGGATGAGAGGAAAGGAAAACATCCATATGAACAATTTGGACATGATGAGAGGAAAGAAAAACATCCAAATCCTGAAAAAGCCAATAAATATCAGTGGTGTTTTAGGTGAGAGCATGGTACTGGCTTTTGAAATAGAGCTAGCTACAACTTCTTGTTTGTTACTTCTCCAAGAGCTAAGAGAATTTCGTATAAAAACACAGAACCCTTTGGTAGACTTGCGATTAGAGATCCCCAGCCCAATTTGCATGAGTGTAGACTTGGAGCTTGAGAGGTAATCTATGAAAAGTCATCATTGCAGATGGCCAAGGTCTTAAATTTCGACCTTGACTAAAATTTTTAGGCTTCAAAAGTACAAAAATTTCAATTTCTATTTTAAAAAATGATGGAAATATGCAGTAGAGGATTGAATTATTTTTATGAAATTTTTAAAAACTATTTAGAGACATGATAGTGCAAGATTTAAACCTAATATTTTATGAATAAAATATATCAAAAACAGGTATGTCACATATGAGCTGCAATAATTGTAATATAATAATGATATCAAACATATTCAATTAATATAAATGAAATTCATAAGTCAGTAAAATATTGTTCATTATAAAAAAACTGATGGTTAGACGTACTTACATATGAGGCATTAGAAAGCTAAAGTGAAGTGGGTCAAGGAGATGGATTGCAATTTTGGCCTCTTCTATAGGGTGGTGAATGGTAGGAGGAAAGGTTATGTCAAGGAGCTAGAGCTAGATTCTAGGCATGTGGTGAGGGGGCAATCCCAAATCTGGGTCACCAAGTTCTTCGAACACCTGTTTAGAGAAGAGTCCTGATTATATTAATGGTGGAGGATCTCAATTGGAGCCCCGTTGAGGCCAGTTCAGCTTAATGGTTAGAGTGACCTTTTGAGGCTAAGGAAATCAAAGACACAGACCACACAGTATCTGAGCTGAACAGGGATTAGGCCCCTAGCCCTGATGGATTCGTGATGGCTTTCTTCAAGAGAATTGGGAGGTCTAGAAAGGAGGCATTTTGAGGTCTTTTGGGGAGTTTCACCTTAATGGGGTGGTAGGGAATAGTGTGAATTTTACATTCATTACCCTCATTTTGAAGGAGAGATCTCTAAGAGTTGGAGACTTCGGGCCCATTAGTCTCATCACTAGCTTGTATAAAATTCTCTCGTAAGGTTTTAGCGAAGAGACTTCAATTGGTCTTGGGCGATACAGTTACGACAACTGATGTGCATTTATTCATGATAGTCAAATTCTAGATGCTGTACTTGTGGCTAATGAGGTTGTTAAGGATGTTAGGAGGATGCTTAGGAGGGGGCTTGAAATGGATCAAAGGTTTCCTGAATTTGACCAACTTGTCAGCCATTGTTACTGTTGGTGGCCAGCCTAGAGAATGTTCAGAGCATCTCAGGGTCTTAGGCGAGGGGATCCGTTGTACCCTTTATTGTTCAGCCTGGTTGTAGACTCCTTTAGTAGGATGTTCTTGCATGCTCAGGTATTTGGTGTGATCAGAGGCCTTCATGTTGGGGCAGGGGGAGGAAGCGGAGGTGTCAGTTTGCCGATGGATACCATGTTCCTCAAGGACAATATTAAAAAAAATTTGCAAAGTCATTATCTTGGCAGGGCGTGTTTCTCTTTGAGTGGCCACTTACTTACCTTGGTGTCTTGCTTGGAGGCAATCCAACCTCCATGACCTTTTTGGGATCCTGTGAAAGAGAAGCCTAGAAGATGGATGCAAGATTAGAGGGATGGAAGATGGCGTACTTGTCACTCAGGGGTCGTGTCACTCTCATTAGCACTTCTCTATCTACCATTGCTATTTATTTCCTTTCTCTTTTTAGAGCGCCTGTCAAAATTGCCAAGAATTTATAAAGGCTGATGTGTGACTTTCTTTGTGCTGTTTGTGGGGAGGGCAAAAGAGAGCACTTAGTTGGGATGTGGTTAGTAAACCTAAATCTGAAGGGGATTGAGGCTTGGGAATGTGGTATCAAAAAAGCATCTCCTAATAGGTAAATGGTTGTGGAGGTTTCCACTAGAAGTAAACTCTCTATGGCACAAGGCGATCAGAGCAAATATGGGCTCCATCGAAATGGGTGGGAGACAAGTGGATGTGGCATTATTTCTCATGCTTGCCCATGGAAGTTTTGTGATGGTGGCAAGTCATTTCTTCCCTCTCACTCATTTCAAAGTTGGTGATAGTAATAGGGTGCATTTTTGGGAGGATCTGTGGGTGGCTGATGTCCTATTGGAGTTGAAGGTGTCCTATTTGTTTAAGATTTCTTCTCTCCATAATGCACCTATCATCTCTTTCGCTTCTTCTGAGGCAGGCCGTCTTTGTGGGATCTCCATTTTTTGAGGAATCTCAATGAAGGATAGGTCGATGAGCTTGCTGCTTTGCTTTCTGTGTTGGACAATTTTGTCCCCTTCAACAGGGAGGATGAGAATGTGGGAGGGTGATTCTTTGGGGATATTCTTGTTTAAACCATCTTTTCACATCTTTAAAAAAAATCCCTTTTCTTCCATTTCTTTTCCTTGGAGCAACATCATTTGGAAGGCCAAGGTTCCTTGGAAAATTTGGACCTTCATCTGGACTGTGTAACTGAATAGGATTGATTAATATGCACGATATGCTTCAGATTAGAAGGTCCTATATCTCTCAGCCCTGGCATTTGTATTATGTGCCGAGACCAATGACACAAATGCTGAGCTTTAGGGGCTTTGGTTCTAGAGAAAGGGTGGTGCTTTATGGAGTGGAGCAATTTTCGCTGCCTTTTGAACCCTTTGTATTGAGAGGAACACGAGAATCTTAAGGGCTGCAAATCTTGCCCTAATTTATTATGGGATATAGTGGTGTTTCTGGCTTCGTTATTGGCCCGTTCTTTCAGGGTTTTTTAATGTTATCACTGTCAGATATTCAACGGGATTGGATGGCAGCTATCATGTAACTTTCCTGTTGTAGCTTTTTGGTATATTGAGAACATCTTGTACTCTTACATTGGACTTTCTTTTTTATTCTTAATACAACTTTCTCTTATCCAACAATAAAAAAAAAATCCCAATTACCAAACAACTTAAAGTTTCTGGTCTGTGGTGGTTCAATTTGGTTCTGAATCCTGATCACTGATTTAAAACTCGAATTAAGTGTTCCGAATTGAACACTTAACTTTATCAAAAGACACTTTAGACTGTCAATTAGTTGCATCTTTAGTCATTTAAAATCATTTTTATTTAATCATTTTTTTTTCTTGTTTTCGTATGCTTTTTAAAACTGTTTTTCCTCACAAGTTTCATTTTGCAGTTACATAATTCCTGTCCCTGTAATAGAGCATTTTATAGCTGGCGTGGAGGAAAGTGGAAAATATGTTGGCTTTTGCTCTCTTGGCTTGTCATGCCAGCCTACTGAAAATGTTCACCTTCGCAACCACTTCCAAATGTGCCCTGAAATGACTGGTGTACTTGTAAGCAAAATTAATGTGCTTTCTGATGCACATAAAATCTTGAAGAAAGATGATATTTTGCTTGCGTTTGATGATGTGCCTATAGCAAATGATGGAACAGGTTTGCATAAACCATTCCTTTGTTCTAGCATTTTAACAAAAGATTATCCACTCATAAGCATCCAGATTAATCATTCTTCTTGATTTGTGTTTACTTTCAGTTACTTGGTTTCTATGGATAACAATCATATATTTGAGTACAGGATTTTTCACTTTGCTCATTGTGCAGATTTATTATTTTCCTTAATTTGTAGCATAATTTACATACAGTGCAGTTCCTTTCAGAAATAGAGAACGGATAACATTTGATCATTTAGTCTCTATGAAGAAACCCAATGAAAGAGCTAAAATTAGAGTGCTCAGAGATGGCAAAGTGTTTGAATTCAGTATGATCCTCCGACCTGTAAGTCGTTCTTTTTTCTTGTTATTGTTACTTTATTTCATAACATGGCAAGTGCTTCTTAAGTTGACAGATTTCATTATTTACTTGATGCTGTTATAGTGAGAAAGAAATGTAGGGAAAAAGTAGATTAATTGAGACATTAAATGATTATTCTTTGAGCAGATATTGTTTCATTAATGTGTCACTGAATTGCATATAGTTATGTTGATAACTGCATCATTTGGAAAATTTTTATTGAGTGGACTGGGTGATTGACATAATTTTACGGTCTTGCAGTTGCAGCCATTAGTTCCAGTTCATCAATTTGATAAGCTTCCTAGCTATTTCATTTTTGCCGGGCTGGTTTTTGTTCCATTGACGCAGCCTTATCTTCATGAGTACGGAGATGACTGGTATAATACTTCTCCACGCCGATTGTGTGAACGTGCACTGAGGGAACTGCCCAGAAAATCTGGTGAACAACTCGTCATCCTTTCTCAGGTGCGTCGGGGTTTTTATTTTTTGCATTTTCTGGAAAGGAAAATGATTTTTAAATGGGAGAAAACATGTGGTAAATTGGATTCAGAACAATGCTAGGAAAAAAGCAATATGATTAGACACTTAAATGAGACGGAATTTATGGTGCCGTGAATGGATGTAGACAGTAACTAATGCAATATTTTGAGTTTAGCTTTGATGGATTATGGTGTGGGAACCAAAATGGGGCTTTAAGTTGCTTAAAAGATGTACAGAAATGCTGGAAAATAAACTCGAGGATCTTGTTAAGGCCTTCTAGTTGTTTATCTTAGAAATGGAGTATCAGAATTTAAAGAGTGCAAATATCTGCGGAGAACAATTTAAGTAATTGTTTTTACAGTCTTTGCTTTTGAAGAGAGCCATGATATTTGGCTTCAAAATCCTAAAATGGATAAAGTTAGGTGAAAAAAGGAGTGACTTTTCTAAGATCCCAGTGAAAGTAGGAAAAAAGTCAAAAATACTTTCTAATAATCAAACAAGACTGATGCAGAACCCAAAGAAAAGGAAACTTGTAATCTACTGCTACATGGATGAGTGTTAGGTGCAGCAACGTTTCTAAGGATTAGATCTGTCATATACTAAGTATTATCATGTGAGGGAAACATGACATTTTTTTTAAAAAATTATCTCTAGAAATGAAATAGGACAAGGGGTGCAATAACAATAATAATGATTTGGTGCATTTGATAAACATTAAAATATAGTTATAATGTAAAGGCTCAATTGTTAAAATGGTATTACAGCTCCATATCCAGTCTTGTCTTTTTGCTTTTTTGTTTTTGTTTTATGTGTTTTTTTTTTAAACAAATTGAGAGAAAAAGAAAAAAAAAATTATGAACTATAGGAGGATAAGAGGTCCTCAAAAGTGAGAAGCCAGACAAAAGATGAACAAAGAAAAAACTTATGCAAAAGATAAATGAGAACCCCCCCCCCCCCTTTTTTTTTAAACCATTTACATTTTAATTAATTGAACACTGCAAATTTGCTATCTCCTACTGGCCCTTTTCACCTTTTAATCCCATCTCATTAAACTTCCCGAATTCTGGGTTCAGACAGCCACAAGCCTGTCTTGTTCATTGGAAGTTTAGCTAAATACAATTTTGTGTGGCGGTTAAATCAAATAATTATGGGTATATTTCAGAGCTGGTTGTATGATGGAAATGGAAAGGTCATTCAATCTTCATTCCTGGTGGTATGGAAGGGGATGGCTGGTGTAGATTTCTGCAAGAGTTGCAGGCGATTTTAGGGTTAAGAGGAGACGAGCAAATTCAAGGCTCAGCCTTTGGGGAATCATGATTGTCAGAGTTGGAAGGATGAGGTTCTTTGTGGTACTTCAGAGGCAACGAAGGGTGGATGGTGATGCGGGAGCTGCGGAAGTTACCAATCAGTGAGCATTGGAGCTGCAGCAGCTGGTGGTCCAGGAGGTTTGGGGGAAACTAGGGTTTGCAAAGGGGAGGGGGTGAATGCATGTGCAGCTGAAAATGGGATGGGCTTGGAATGGGTTGGCGAGAGGCTCTTAACAATACAATTTATTTGTCCCAGATAATGGAGAAAAGTAGCGGTTTTTAAGAGTATGCAGCTCATTTGCAAAAACTAACAGTAGAGGCCAAAATGATTTCAAAGGGCTTTTCAAGGACTTTCTACAGGCTTGAGGTTCTCTAATACAAAAGGTTTTTGTCAAACCACAATGAGACTGCCTCTTCATCACAGGCCCATATCCTTCTAAACTCAATAGTACAAATGAAGAGGGAGCCCAGCAGAACACATCTCAAACTCAGTGTTTATCTCAATAGAACAGAAGTGTGATAGAGGCTCGTGCGGCAGTGTGTGTCGAGACATATGGGCACTGAATACTTGGTCTTTGTGAAAGGAAGCAGGTGGAAGAGAAAAAGCTTCATGGTACTGCCTCTCCGACAGGAGTGGCCAGAGCAAATGTGCAACTCAGGATCTTTGCCTGTGGGCTGAGAGATGGGGGAAGGGATATCTTGAAGATTGATGAGCATGGTTTTAAATCACGGTAGCGGGTAGCGTAACGTAACAGTAATGGGTGTAACAGGAAATGGGAGCAGCGGATGTATAACGGGTAGTGGGTGTAACGACTTTGAATTTTTTTGAAACACGCACAACCTTGTGCATATTAGCGTGCTTGCATGTTTTAAACTTTTAGCCCTTAGAAAGAGTTTTAGTGTATTTTGGATCCTTTAGTTTGAGTAACTAAGTTATTTGGTAATGGCAACAAGTTTACATTTGTTTTAAACCACTATTGATAGAAAAATTACGTGTATGTGCGTATTTATGCTTCTCATTGTTCTTATCTATGATAAATTCTTATGTGTGCTAAATTAATTAATAAAACAAAATACATTATACACTCCATTAATCTATTAGACACATAAGACATACGAATAATATAAATCTAAAATAGCTGGAAAAGAAAGAAGTTGAAAAATATAGAACGTAAATATCACATTACTAATATTTATCAAAATAAAATATTTTCCTAACTAGTTAGTATTTTCAAATTGTTAATTAATGCATTTATTTTGAGTATTTAAAGAAATAGTAAATTTTGTATCATTGTCATCCTCATTATAATCTTTTCCCCGTCTTGCCACTTAGTATATTGGGAATGATATATGAAAGAGAGGGAAAAAGTGAGAAGAAAAAGTAAAAAATAAAATAATTTTTTGGTGTAACAGTCCTGTAGCTGTTACATAATGGCTGTAGCGGCCTTTATGTAATGGTCGCGGTCTGTAACGGCTGCTATGGCTGTGATTTTTCTTCCCACCGATTTTGCAGTGTAACAGTATCAATAACCCAAAAAACTGTTACATAACGGCGTTCCGTAATGGTTGCGGCCATTATTTAAAACCATGAATGATGAGCTAAAAAGAGGGTTTGCTATGGAGGATGGTCATCGGGAGGTACATTAGTAGGATAATGGTACCGCTGTTCACATCAGGAGATCAAGATGGTGCAAGGTCCAGTAACAAGAAGGTGAGGATGAATAGGGCGAAAAATCCTCAAATAGACAAAAAGTTGGCAATATCACGGGTTTATACTTGTTGGGGACAGAGGAGTAGGGAAAAAAGGGATGACTCAATTGAGAAGAATTCCAGGGAAAATAGGAGGCTAGTTAAGTTCCTGAAAAGGTGTAGTGATGGCAATTTTACATTGAGGATTTGAATGGGTTGCAAATAGATTTTAAAAGAAGGTTAGTGAGGGAATTCCTGCTTAGATGAAGAAATGGGATGGTGTATGAGACGAGGAGGGTTATCTTGATGGTGTTTTTGATTATGACAGAGGGCTACGTATGAGATTTATGAACAACTTGGTTTTGGATCAGATTATTCTTATTTTACAGGTGTTCTTCCTTGCAATCTCCATCTCCAATGGATGACTTAGAGGGAGTTCTGTCTTTGGGAATGATGAAATAAATGAGGACTGACAAGATTGGGCAGAATGAGACTGTACATTGCCTGCCTCTCTTGTTTTCAACATTTGTTGGATAAAAAGGTTTTACAGATAGCTGATTTAAGGGGAAAGGAAGTCCGCTCAGATAGCTGATTTAAGGGGAAAGGAAGTCCGCTTAGATTGTGGTAAAATTAAGGCTAGGAGGGGACAGCAGAAATTGGCTTATTTGCAGTGCTTCATCATATATGATGAGAACAGATTAAAAGGAGGTTTTCTTAGGTAGTGTTGGATTTTTTCCCAAGTGACCACCCGCCTCCAGAGGAGGGTGGGGGGGGGGGGGGGAGCAGTTGTTGTTTAGGTCATGTTTAATCTTTGTTTTAATTTTATTCATTGAGGATTTCTTGTGCTCTCTTGTTTATATCCTCTTCTTCTCTTAATATGTCTCCACTGCAGGAGTGATGGGGGTGGGCAGAGTATCATTCTTAATCTGACACCTGCTGCTCTTCATCATTCCATCATTCTCAAAAATAGAACACGTTCTAAACCTTCATTAAGAGTAGCTAACACCTGCAATCTATTCCCAGCAACATCAGAAGAATTTGATACATACCCATATTGCTCGCAAAACTCATTCAATGGTAACCATCACAAGCAAAATCACCATCAAAACGAGACTCTCTCTTTCTTCCTTCTTATTTGAATCTTCTTTCAAATCAAGTTTCCTCAATACAATAACTACCATCCATACTTCTCAATCCATATATCTTTTTTTAAAGGTTTAATGACCCGCATATAAGAGCCATGGGTGGCAGGAGGTCATTTGACATGAGGATAGCCCAGGAAGGTTTTAAATGTTTGTCTAACACTCCCCACTTCTGAAAGGCCGTTGAATTTGAAGCATGGTTAAAGCACATGCCTATGTGCTTAATGCTATGCTATCATTTTAATTTTATTAAAGAATGGGAGTGGTGAGATTCAAGCTGTAGACCTTTTGGCCGTAAAGCCTTTGATACCATGTGGAAGGACCTCCTAGCAACCATGGATTTGATATCAAGCCTCAACAAACTTTAAATTAACTCTCAATTTTGTCTCAAACTTTAATTTGTTCCAAACTTGTCCTAATTTTTTTGAAGTGCCACACTGTTTAGAGCTTCATCACTCATCCATTAATTTATGCTCTTTCTGTTTATGATGTAGCTTGTTTTTTTTATGACATGAAAATAAGAGCTCACTTGCAAGTCATGTTAGCCAAGAGATGATAGAGAATTATATTTGAAATTTCCTTTGTTGGGGTCGGAATTGAAGTCCCTGGAGAGGAGAGGAAACATCCTCTTTTCCCATCCTCACCGTCTCCATGTTCAGCACTAAATTGAATACCATGGGCTCATGATGATCAGCCATCAGTCCCAGCTATGCCTTTCTACTTAAACCATTCCAACCAGTTGTGGAGGGCTTTGTGTCTCAGGCAAAAATCTGGGTTTACCTGCAATTAAAGAACATAAAATTTCTGCTGTGACACTTGGCTTGGGCTTAGGCAGAACCTATATCAAGAAGCCTATTGAGGTCACTGTGGATTGAATCCAAGAGAAATTCTGAAAGTGTGCACTTGGCAGCCCTTTGGTGCTGTCAATATATAGGTTTTCTTTAATCTGTCTAGTAAGGGGATGGAGTCAAGTTAGGTGGTTTAAGGACTTCTTTTGATGCTTAGACATGTAGGTGTGGTAACATATGTCTTTGGCTTCTGCTTGATAGAAGAGGATTGAAGGCATAGAGTGTAGGTTGAAGGAGACATTTGATCAATTCAGAGAGTTGGTAATGGCAAAAGTGACTGGGGGTTGGACCATAGGAGATCATGTTTTGGTGGTCTCACTAGAGATCACTCCCACTTCAACCTTCATTCTAGCTCTACTTGAGGAAGATTGAATCTGTGTGGTGTCACATATATATCACGCCATATTCACGGAGGACGATAATCCCGAAGGTTCCTGCAGTTTTTGAGAAAGTTTGAAGATTAACTTAGAGTGGTTGATTTATGCTCAAGAATTTTTTTTTTGGGGGGGGGGGGGGGTGTGTGGTCTATTTTCTTTTTCGTAGAATTCAAGACTTTTGAATTCTCAGTTGAGGAGGGTGGTTCTTATTTTATGTTATGCATTTTTGAGCAAAATCGATACTCGGATCAGTTTGCATGGGCAAAGAGAGTGCAAAATGTTTGCTAGCTATTGTGGAGGAGCTAATGTCCAATGTAATTCCTTGTAATTTTGCACGAACATTCAGAGATGGTGAGAAAGTATTTATTTTGCAGTTGGGATCCAATGCACATGGTTGTTTTTTAATGATCTTGGAACTTATACATGGCTGTCGGAAAGGATTTCTGGTGGTGCCAGAAGGAAAACTGGGCAGTGGGTGGAGAGGGTTTGGATTTCATCTACGGAAATCCATTGCTCCTGAAACGTTTACCAGCAAACAGACATTAGCCAGCAACTAGACATCCCAATCTGCACTTAAACTCACAGGGGAGTATTCCAAAACTTTTCTGTTGGCAGCGGTGGAGAGGGGTTGGAGAGATGATGGTGGTAGCAAGAATGGAAAGCATTAATGCCATATTCTCAAAATTCAAAGTTGAGAAATCATAGCCACGATATACATGATTTGGGTATTGTGAAGGAACGAGCAAAATCAAAGGCTAATGTTTCGGTGGAAATGACTGAGAACATTAGAGGTAGCACAAACTCTTATGTATCTCTGAATGTACGACTCAGATTGCATAGTGGGCCAGATGGAGAATGGGAGGTACTATGGTCCAAAGTTACTCAAGCTCAGGAAGTAAGTTGTATAGAGAAGAAGATCAAGGAAAACAATAAAAGTTTTAAGCCCAAAGCTCCCTTCAAGCCAAAGTCTATACCTAATCCCAAGCCCATCTCAGTCTAGCGGCCCAGACCAACACAAGCCCTTCAAAATAATAAGACCTAGAATCCAGAATCGTCATCTTCAGCCTTGGGGAGTTCAGTGAGAAGGGGCGATGTTGTGGTTCTTGATTCGAAGCAATCTGAAGTTAATCACCGAAGTGCGTCGATGCTAGCCTAGTCGATGAAATCTTCCAATGACACCGGGACTGACAGTATTGGCACTGATGAGACCAATACTGAGCTCTTAGGCTCCGACGAGACCGATATGGAGCACTTAGGCTATGATGAGGCCGATAAAGAGTGCCTTAGCACCGGTGAGTCAACAAACACATCCGATGGTGAGGAAAACTTGCAGCGAGACATCCAATTGATTCTTCAAGAACATTCCGGCAATATTTTCAGGAAGTGGGGAAATTCTGAGCAATGGGTGCTTGCTTGAGCAGCGAGATGGAAGAAGAGTTGCGGTTCCAATTCAAATTTCTTTGTCACCTGGTGAAGTCACAGAGGGTTTGGAAGAGCAAAACAAATTTTCCTTGGTTCCATTGAAGCCTACAGATATTTTGGAGGTGTTACCAGCTCAGTTTGATGGGAATGATGTACTTGTGGAGGATTGGGCCTCGGACAACGATACAGAGGTTGTTGAGCTACCTAACGAGACGGGTTTTTCACCTTTAGCAGTGGAACCACTAGCCTATTCTTTACCCTCGACTATGGAAGGACAAGAAGTTGTGGATGTGGAGAGTCCAGTGAGGGAAGTACCTTATTCCGAGTGGTTCCAAAGAAGATTAAAGGGTTTAACAAATTTCTAGGCACGTCCTTACAAGGTTTGGAAAATCAAGTAACCACTTTTTTATTGGCCGTTGAGGCTGAATTACACCGTAAGGGCTACTTTGGAAAAAATGCACATGACTTGAAGAGAATTGGTGCGAAAGGTTTAAGAGAATTGAAAGGTTTATTAAGTTCAATTAATTATGGTTTTACTTCATCTAGGCGCAGTGGTATTAATAGGGAGCATGCTCTCTCTGTTTCTAAATGAATCTGAAGATATTTTCATGGAATGTCAGAGGATTGAATGAGGTTGAGAAGAGGCTTTAGATTCGTAATTTGTTGCGTACATGGAAACCTGATATTGTATGTTTGCAAAAGACTAAACTTGAATGGATTACTAGAGGAATTGTCCAAAGTATATGGAGTTGTCCATATGCAGATTGGTTGTACTTGGGTTCAAAAGGTGCTTCTGGAGGAATTGTCTTGATGTGGGATCGAAGGGTAGTGGAAAAGGTGGATTAAGCAGTGGGGTATTTTTCTATTTCATGCAAATTTAAAAATGTCGGTGATCAATTTGAGTGGGCTTTCACAGGTGTTTATGGGCCAAATTTGAACAAGAGGAGTAGGAAAATGTGGGAGGAGCTGACAGGGCTGATTAGTTGGTGGGATTCGCCATGGTTCCTAGGAGGTGATTTTAATATAATCCGCTTCCCATAAAAAAAGACTAGGGGGCTGTAAGTTATACTTGGGCTAAGCATGAATTTTCGGATTTTATCTCTTTTCATGGGCTAGTGGATATATCAATGGAAGGAGGCCTTTACACCTGGTCCAATTCTTCCTCCGCTTCTAGAATAGATCGGTTTCTTTTCTCTCCGTTCTTGGCGGATCACGTCGCTCAATTTTCACAAAGAAGACTGTCCAAAATACTTTCTGATCACTACCCAATTCTGTTGGGGGGGAGGGGGGAGTCATCAGAGCGGTAGAACTCCTTTTCGCTTTGAAAATATGTGGTTGAGGGTGGAGAACTTTGTTGATAAAGTGAAGGAGTGGTGGGCATCCTATTTGTTCCAAGGAAATCCTAGTTTCATACTAGCTAAGAAATTGGCAGCATTGAAGTTGGATTTGAAAAAGTGGAATGAGGCGGAATTTGGGAATGTCACTGTTAAGATACAGCAACTTTGGAGCAAATTGAATGACTTGGATGTTAGAGAGGAAACTCATCCTTTAACAGCTGAGGAAAAGTTAGAACAAGCTACTCTCCGCATCAATATTGAAAAGCTCACACTTTTAGAAGAGATTAGTTGGAGGCAGAAGTCTAGGGTGCTACATTTGAAGGAGGGGGATGCAAGTACCAAATTTTTCCATAGAATGGCTAATTCTAATAGAAGAAATAATGGTATTGAGAGCCTTGTGGGTGATGGTGCCTTATCTTCCGATCAAGGTATGATTGCTGATTACATCACTAAATTTTTCATGAATTTATTCTCTGAGCAACAAGTTAGTCGATCATTCCCAGAAGTCCTAGTATTTCCAAGAATATCCGGTGATAATGCAGAGTGGCTAGATAGACCATTTGAGGAGGCAGAAGTTTTTGATGTCATACAAAATTTTAATGGTGATAAATCGCTTGGACCAGATGGATTTTACTATGGCTTTCTTCCAAGCTTGTTGGGGGATTCTCAAACCTGATCTTATGGCTGTGTTCCATCATTCTTTTGCTAAAGGCCAGTTTGAGAAAAGCTTGAATGCTACTTTCATCACTCTCATTCCTAAAAAAGATGAAGCAATTGAAGTAAAGGATTTTCGCCTTTATAAGATCATTGCTAAGGTCTTAGCCGCCAGACTTCGCACGGTTATGGAGGATATAATTTCAACTTCACAGAATACTTTTTGTGAGGAACAGGCAGATTCTTGACCCTGTACTTATTGCTAATGAATGTCTTGATAGTAGATTGAAAACTGGGGTGCCAGGGCTACTTTGCAAATCAGATGTTGAGAAGGCTTTTGATCATGTAAATTGGGGTTTTCTTATGTAGTCACTAGAATGGGTTGGGTTCTCTGCCAAATGGAGGCGGTGGATTTTCTTTTGTTTATCTACAGTTTGTTTCTCCATTATGATAAATGGCACTCCTTGTGGGTTTTTTGAGAGCTCTAGGAGGTTGAGACAAGGTGACCCATTGTCGCCTTTGTTGTTTGTCTTGGTTATGGAAGCTTTGGGGACAATGTTGGATAAAGCTGTCCATGATAGTCACATGTCATGCTTTGGTGTGGGGCGTATAGAGGGAAGAGCTTTGGTGGTGTCTCATCTTCTCTTTGCGGACGATACTCTAATTTTTTGTGACGCTGATCTGGATCAGATTTTGTTTCTCCGTGTGATACTTATGTGGTTTGAGGCAGTTTCTGGTTTAAAGATAAATTTGGGCAAGTCAGAGTTGGTTCCTGTTGGTGCAGTGTTTAATTTTGACTTATTCTTGCATGTCCTTGGCTGTAAAGAAGGTAATCTTCCTATGAAATATTTGGGTCTTTCCTTGGGAGCCAAATTCAAGGATAAGACAACATGGAACCCAACTTTGGAGAAGATAGAACGAAGGTTAGCAGGGTGGAAACGTTTGTACTTATCTAAGGGAGGTAGAGTTACGTTAATTAAAAGCACTCTATCTAATTTACCCACTTACTTTCTATCTTTATTTTCTATTCCTGCTGCTGTGGCTAACCGTATTGAGAAACTTCAAAGGAATTTTTTATGGGGTGGCATTGGTGATGAACCAAAATTCCATTTGGTTAAATGGGATACTGTTTGCTCTCCCATTTCTTCGGGTGGTTTGGGGATAAGGTATGACAATTTAATGAAGCATTGCTTGGGAAGTGGTTATGGAGCTTTGGGATGGGGAAGGCTAATCTTTGGAAGCAAGTGATAAGAGGTGCAATATGGCTGTGAATGGGGTGGTTGGTGTGCTAGGCCTGTTAATGGTCCACATGGTGTTGGCTTGTGGAAATATATTAGTCAGGGATGGGCTTCTTTTTCTTGCCATGTTCTATATGATATTGGAAATGGGTCTAAGGTGAAATTTTGGCAAGACCATTGGTGTGGTGAAACGTCTCTTGCAGTCAGCTATCCTGATTTGTATAGATTTTTCCGAGATAAAGAAGCTAGCATGGCTGAGCTTGTGAAGTTTGATAGTGGGGTCTTTTTTTGGGGTGTAAGTTTCTTTAGGGGTATGCATCTTTGGGAATTAGAGGCCTTGACTGTTTTTATGGATACCATATATTGTTCATCAGTGAACGGGTTCGGTGAGGATAAGATGTGCTGGAAATCTGATAGAGAGAAGGGCTTCTTGGTTAAAGGTTATTATGGTATTTTAATGGGCTCCAAAGATTGTAGCTTTCCTTGGAAAAGTAGTTGGAAACAGAAAATTCCATCTTGAGTAGCTTTTTTTGTTTGGACTGCTGCTTTAGGGAAATGCTTAATGATTGACAATTTACGAAAAAGAAAGGTTTTGATATTGGATTGGTGCTACCTGTGCAAGTGTAATAATGAGACGGTTGATCATGTTTTTATTCATTGTCTGGTTGCAATGGACTTGTGGGTTATGGTGTTGGGTTTGTTTGGAGTGAGCTGGGTTATGGCGCAATCTGTAGTGGGACTTCTAGCATGTTGGCAAGGCAGATTTGGTCGTTATCGAAATGGGTCTATTTGGTTGATAGTTCCTTATTGTTTATTGTGGTGTCTTTGGAGGGAGAGAAATAGTAGGTGTTTTGAAGATAAGGAAAAATGCATTTCGGACCTGAAGCTATTTTTCTTTACAACTTTGGTGGATTGGTTGGCTGCTTTGCGAAACCAATCATTTTCTTCTGTTTTTGATTTACTAGATTCTTGTAATTTCTGTTTTTGATTTGTTCACCCCATGTACACTGCTTGTGTACTTGGTGTTCATTTTTGATATCAATAAACTTATTACTTATCAAAAAGGGGAGTTTTTGGGGGTTCCTGTTTATGGTTTCTGCACCACTGGTGATGGGTGTACGCTTAATTGGTTTCTGCACATACAAATGGTTAAAATACATCCTCTGACCATTGGATATGCCACATGGAGGGGCGGAAGTAAGGTGGCATGTCTGCAATCTCTCTCCCCCTTGCTCTGTGGGATTGATGACTAAGTAACTGATGAAAATATCAAACTCTTAACACTTCCCTGCATGTTTATTATTATCTGTAGAAGTAAATAGGATTTTTTTTTTATGAGCTCTGAGACATGGATGTGACACTTTTGTTGGAGGTTCAGGTTTTGAGACAACAAGATGCCACATGGGTGTGGGATGCTGGTAAGGTACATCCTCTGACCCTTGGACATGCACATGGAGCAGCTGATGAAGATTGGGGGCCATCAATGTATATCAAACTTTAACACTCCCCTGCATGTTTATTATTATTATTATTATTATTATTATTATTATTATTATTATCTGCAGTTGGGGAGAGAGGGGGGGGGGGGGGAAGGTGCTTATGGTCACCCTTCAAAAGTGCACAGATGGTCAAAAAATGTCTTGTGGAATTTTCCTTACTCGGTCTTTTCCTCTTCTAGAATACACTTGAAGGTTGATTTGCATCATTGGGAGAATTATGGTGTTGTAACTTCTGAATTTCAAATGAGACAATTCTCCAGTATTTCGGTGGTCATTTGTTGTGTGGTTGATATCTTCAGCAGATGGTTGATAGGACTGTGGATGGAGAGTGTGAAGGGGTTGTGGTGTTTCATCTTCTGACACTATTTTTTTCCTTGAAGAACTAAATTTGATGAATAGCGGTATAGCTGGTGTTAATCTGAGTGATACCAGATCCTTAGGGTTGGCTTCTTTAGCTGCGTGTGGTATCCTTGATTGGCCATTGACTTTTTTAGGGGTTCCTATGGGGTGGTAACCCAGGTCTGGTGGTTTTTGGGATCCCATGGTGGAGATGTCTAATTGTCTTGATGGGTGGAAGGGTGTTCTTTTTCTCTAGGTGGTTGTATAACCCTTATCCACGACATATTTCTAGCATTGCCCTCTAGTTTTTGTCCATTTTTAGAACTAGTGGGGCTAGCTAGGGGTATTGAGAGTCGTGAGAGCTTTTCCTTGGTTTGGAGTTTTGGGGAGAAGAAGGATCATTTAGTTGGGAGGTTGTTTGTTGGTCTAAGGGAGGGATTTGGGTCTCGTTAAGTTGGTTTCTAAGAACATTACTTTAATGGGTAAATGGCTATGATGGTTTTCTTTAGAGGAGGGTACTCTTTGGCACAATATAATTAAAACTAAATTTGGCAGGCAAGGAAATGGGTGTCTTGCAAATATTGGAAGAACATGTTCCTTTTAGCGTCCTTGGAGGCGTATTTTGCAGCCTATTTTCTATTTACTCCTTCTACCAAAGTTGTTGTGGATAATTTTTTCACATTTGTTTGGGAAGGCATTTGGTGGTTGATCATGTGCTTTTCATTTCATTACCTCGTTTGTATTGGCTCTCCTCATTGCACAATGGTTTTATTTCCTCTTTTTGATTGCTAATGAGGATAACTTCTTGGAAATTCCATTTTTTGTAGGTCTCTTAATGATAGAGAGATCGAGTAACTCTCTTCTTTGTTCTGTTTATTGGAGGGTTGCTGTCTTTCCGTGTCTGTGGGTTCTACACTCATCAAATCATTTTTGAGTATTTGATTTGTGATAATATGCCCTTTTGGCTTCATTGTAGTATTTGGAAGGCCAAGATTTCCTATAAGATTTAAGGCTTTTGTTTTTCTGGTTATTCGTACTAGAGTCAACACCAACAATCATTTGCAGAATAGGCGGCCTGCTAAGGCTTTACTTCCGGATGTGTGCTTACAGTTCAGAACTTGTTTATCATCTTTTCAGGCATTGTTCTTTTTCACGGACAGTTTGGAATGAGCTTGGTTTTTTTTTGAGAGAGCTGGGCTTGCCCAGAATTAGTAGAGGATTGGTTGTCTATTTCCTTTCAAGATTAGATAGGAGTAGAGATGGCTCATATTTGTGGAGGTGTAGGGTTTTTGCTGTTTTGTGAGGTCTTTGGTTGGAACAGAATGCTTTTTTTTTTTGGTTGGAACATAATGCTTGTATCAATGCAGGGAAGAAGATGACTTGGTCTTTGCTTTACAGGATTCAGTAAATGGCTTCATAATGGGCTTTTGCAGCTGGCTGCATAACTGGATGGCTGTGTTATATTTTGTAATTCTTTTCTTTGTTCTATTTTCTTCTTAGGAAGATATATTTATACTCCTTGTACGTTTTTTTAATGAAATCTCTCCTTTAATCTAACAAAAAATATATAAATAAATAAATAAAAATTCACCAGTATTAGAGCCAGAGTTTTGCACTTCATCCCTGTTGGCTTATCTGAGCAAGCTCAGCTTTTCCTGCAACAGATGCTCTTTTTAGTTACATGACCCAAGTGGCTGGCCTATCTTTGTTATCGCTGCCTGGATGGACATAGAAGAAAGCCAGATCATTAAGTTAAATTACCATTTCCTTTACATAAATAATACAACAACAAAAAAATCAAGCCTTAAGTCCCACTTGGTAGCATCGTCTATATGAATCCTTTTCCACCGATAAATGCGATTATGGACCATTTCTTTTGACAGATTCAGGTTTATTAAATCCTTATTCTCTATCTCATTCCAAGTTATTTTAGGTTTACCCCTACCTCTTCTGTTAAGCCCCTCACAGTAACTCCCTCTTTCTTTCTAGGGTACTATGTGGCCTACGTTGCAAATGTCCAAACCATCTAAGTCGTCCCTCCCTTATATTCTATAGGAGCTACACCTAATTTACAACGAATATGTTCATTCCTTAATTTATCTTTCAATGTTATATCACTCATCCATCTAAGCATTTTCATCTTGACAGCTTTTATTTTTTGGATATTCTGTGTCTTTATCGATCAACATTCTGATCCATATAGCATAACTAGCTTTTATAGCCGTTTTATAAAACTTCCCTTTTAATTTTAAGGGTATTTTGTGGTCACAAAGTACAATTGAAGCACTTCTCCATTTTACCCAACCTGCTTTAACTCTATGCATTACATTATCTTCAATTTCTCCTTCAGCTTGCATAGTAGATTCAAGGTATCGAAATCTACTAGTGATATTTATTTCTTCATCATCAAGTTTAACTTTATCTCCAATATTCCTCCGACCATTACTGAAATTACATTTCATATATTCTGTCTTATTTCTACTTATCCTAAAGCCTCTAGATTCCAAAGCTTCTCTCCATAATTCTAACTCAGCCTCTACTCTGTCCCTAGTTTCATCAATATACAATATCATCTGCAAACAACATACACTATGGAATCTCATTTTGAATGCTCTTAGTCAGTTGGTCCATCACTAAAGCAAAAAGATAAGGGCTCAAAGCAGATCCTTGATGCACACCTATGGTGATTGGAAATTTTTTAGTTTCTCCATCTTTATCCTTACACTAGTCATTACTCCATCATACATATCCTTAATGACATCAGTATACTTAGTACATACACCATTTTTTCTAAAACCCACCATAGAACTTCCTTAGGTACCTTATCATATGCTTTCTCTAAATCAATAAATACCATGTGCAAGTTCTCTTCTTTTCCCTAAACTTTTCCATTAATCTTCTTTAAAGATATTTAACTTCTGTGGTAGATCTCCTAAGCATAAAACCAAATTGATTTTCTGAAGCCTTCATTTCTAGCCTTAATTTTTGTTCAACTAAGCTTGCCTACAGTTTCATCGTATGATTCATAAGTTTAATTCCACGATAGTTATTACAATTTTGAATATCCCTTTATTTTTGTATATAGGTATAAAAGTGCGTTTCCTCCCTTCATCTGACATTTTCTTAGTTTTTATAATTGTGTTAAATAATTAGTTAATCATATAATTTCGTTATCACCTAAGCATTTTCAAACTTCATTTGGGATGTTATCCGGTCCTATAGCTTTTTCATTTTTCATCTTTTTTAGTGCAAACTTAACTTTGTTAACTCTAATTTTGCCAATAAATCTCATATTTTTGGTCTTTTCCTCATTTGTCAATTCCAAGTTTAAGTCTTATATTTAGTTTTCATTAAACAACTTACTAAAGTAATTTCGCTATCTTTCTTTTATGTTGTCGTCATTAACTAAGACAATATCTTCCTCACTTTTTATACATTTTATATTTTCTAAGTACTTATTCTTCCTTTCTCTAGCTTTAGCAAGTTTAAATATATCTTTTTCCCCCTTTTTGTATCTAATCTATCATACAAACTATTAAATTATTTGTGTTTAGCTTCACTAACGATCTTTTTTGCATTTTTTTTACCTCTTTATACTTTTCAAAGTTATTCATGTTTATACATTTTTGTCATGTTTTATATCAAATTCTTTGTCTTTACAACTTTTTGGACATCTTTATCCAATTACCAACTTTCTTTGCTATTCGAGAATCTTTCCCTTGATTTACCTAAAATCTTTTTTGTTATTTTTTAATGGAGCTAGCTAATCTGCTCCAAAGAGTATTTGTTTCTATCACATCCTCTATAGTCCAATCCCCATCTTTTATATTTTATCTTTAAATTTTATTATGTTTTTTCCCTTTAGGTTCCACCACTTAGTTCCCTTACACTGGTTTATTTTATCCTTTTTTCTTTCATTTTTTAATACATATATCTAATACTAAGACTATGTTTTGTGGTTAGACTTTCACTCTTATTTTATAACCCTTGCATGATTAACTATCTATCCTCCTAACTTAAAAAAAATATATATTTGACTTCTATTTTGTCCACTTTTAAAGGTTATTAAGTGTTCTTTTTTCTCCTTAAAACAAGTATTCATTATAATAAAATCATATGACATAGCGAAGTCTAAGATTATCTCCCCAGGCTCATTTTTGTCCTCATATCCATATTTCTGTATGTATTCTCTCATAACCTTTATTATTCCTTCCAACGTGTCCATTTAGATCTCTTCCTATGAATATTTTCTCAGTCCATGGTATGCCTTGTATAATACTATTCATATCTTCCCAAAATTGTCTCTTAAGATTTTCTACTAAACCTACTTGAGGTGCATAAGCACTAATGATATTTATTATCTCTTGGCCTAATACTATCTTGATTATAATTCTATCCCATACTCTATTTACATCAACAATGCTATCTTTAAAGTTTTAATTTACAATAATTCTTATTCTATTCTTATGTTTTTCGTTTCCAGTGTACCAAAGTTAAATCTTGATTTATCAATTTCTTTAGTTTTCTCCCCCACCCACTTATTTTCTTGAAGGCAAATTATATTAATTTTTCTTCTAATCATTGTGTCCACAATTTCTATGCTTTTACTCGAATGTGTCCCTATATTCCAAGTTGCTAATCTAATCCTAGTTTCCTGAACTAGCTTCTTTACCTGCCCACGTTCAAAATGATATAGGAACCTTTGCACATTTGACACTGTACTCAGGCGCCGACATGGCGCGTCGCTTTGGGGTGACGACCTAGTCCATCCTTGCCCACTTTTCGTTACACTTGGGTGGTACAAGTGCAACGCGTTGCTCGTAGGGGATGCCACAGCAAATATTTGGTTAGGATTCATATCATAGTAATCCGAAAAATTTGACGCTGGCTGTTAGCTACCTAACACAACCCTCCTCCTTTACCTGGGCTTGGGACCAGCTGTGTGTAAACAAATTAGGACATTGAGTACATCACAGGCCGAGTTTATAGAAATTCGTGTGGTTAGGTTTATAGAAATATGTCCTTCAATGCTTACTAATTTGCCCTTAGAACTGCAATGACTTTTCAATCAAGTTTTGGTCAGTTTTGTCAGTGAGCATTCTCTTGATGGCCTAAACTGTCTCTATTTTGCATTGCGATGAAAAATCTGTAGACCTCATTTTTTGGCAACTCTGTAAACCTCATGCGATGGTAACAAATGAAATTCTACATGTGATGTTACAATTGATTCTTCTTGTTTTTGACATGCGTTATTCTTTATTAATGAATTTCTATTTAAGAAAAAAAGAATTTCTTAATAAATTATATCTCAGCTCAAGTAAATCAACCATCACATCACCCATACCTTCGAGAATGATATTAAAATGAAGGTCTCTTTATTCAGGAATGCAAATTCATTAAGCTCTATAATTTTTGTTGAGTTTTGATGGCCTATGCTTTCTAGAGAAGTTTCTCATGACTCAACTTTTTGAAATTTCATAATATTGTCACTGCCTACAAGGCACTATCTTTTTCCGTAATATATTTCTCTGGATTGCAATTATACCAGTATATAACTAGTCTGTTTTTTTCTTATTGCAAGAATATGCCCTTTTTTTTGTACACAATAAAATCGCCATTAGAAATTACTCACGGTTGCTTGTTTGTTTTAGGTGCTGATGGATGAAATTAATGCAGGCTACGAGCGTCTAGCTGAATTACAGGTACTGTCAAGCTTCCTTTGTTTTCATCTTGGCCGTGTTCATCTGTATTTTCTTGTCCTACTATTGATTAATAATAGAATGTCTAACCAAGCAGAGCATAAGATTAGGGGAAAACCTTGCACCACGTGGTTCATCTGTAAAATCTTCCTAATAGAATGTCTGACCAAGCAGCATGGGAATAGGGAAACGACCTTACTCCACTTGGTTCACCTGCAAAATCTTCCCAATTGAATAGGCAGACCAACTATACCCACCCACTTAGCTTACCACATGTGATCTTCATGAGACCAAACAGTCATTAGCTTTCTGGTGTGAAATCCAAGCGTATCTCATTAAAGTATTAGGTCAAAGCAACTTTTGGAGGGGCACTTGGGGTACACATTGCATCAATGGGTGAACACACATGCTAACCCCATTGCTAAACCACAGCCAAAATAACATGGCATTTCTATAAATGAAATCTCACTTTACTGCTGTAACATAATCTGACTGCTTTGGTAATCAGGTGAAGAAAGTTAATGAGGTGGAAATTGACAATCTGAAACATTTATGCCGCCTCGTGGAGAACTGTAGTGAAGAGAGCTTGAGATTTGATTTGGATGATGAAAGGGTGATTGTGTTGAACACTTGCTTGGCGAAGGAAGCCACTCCTCGAATTTTGACGCGTCACAGAATATCTTCTGCCATGTCTGTTGACCTTATAGATGAGCAGGGTCCCACAGAAATTGAGTTGGCCTGCTTAAGCTGAATTTCCTTCATTGGCAAATTCTTTTTCTTTGGTGATTTTTTTTTTTCCTTTTTCTTTTGTTGTAACTTGTATGAATATTATTAGTCATTAATTTATAAATCTAGTTAATGTGTTGTGTTGCTATGGCAGATTGAAAATGCAGAATTGCATCGATTTGTACAATAACATGATCATGAATGAATTTTTTAATTGGCAAGCTAACTTAATAACAATTCTGGATTTAGGGCAAAAAAGCTAGGAGATATGAAGCCCAATGCCCAAATGTTCTACATGTTATAGTTCTTAATTTCTCTCCATTACACATGGATAGCAGGTGAAAAGGTGCTTGCGCTATGTTTGGTTAGCATAATGGTCATACTATAAGGATTTTGTAGCTTGTAAATATAGTCATAATGCAGAGGACAATGAAAATTTTTTAATAGATAAAGCAGTTATATCTAGAGGATAAAAAAAGGTCCTACTTTAAAAAAAAAAAATGCAATGTTTATCCTACTAAAGATGTTGGTGTTCAGTTGGTAAATGGTAACTCATCTTTTATCTTACACTCTGTCTTGTTTCCTCTTAAAAATATGTAACTCATAATCTAGCAATTTTGTATAAGCCCATATATATGTAATTTGACTTGAATGAAAATTAGAAATATGTAGCTTCACTAGAGGACGAGAAGATCCAAATATTTGGTGCAATCCCTCAACCATAACATTGGGGTAGCCCAAATGCAAAATCCTGGATTTTCTAGTATTGTTCTGTGCTGTGGGGGAAAGGATAATGGGTTTTTTTTCCACAAATAGGATAGCCAAAATTTGACAGTTGTAGCCACTACCCATCACTACCATTAGTCAAGCAACACACTGTTTGAACCCCTTTTCTGGGTATGGTTCCGTTTAGGCAAGTCAAGAAAAAAATTGGCTTCACAAAAGTACAAGAAGAACAACAAAATCAAGTCTTTAGTCTCAATAGGTGGAGTCGGTTGTATGAATCATTTTCTGCCAATTTATGCAATCATGAATCTGATAGATTTATGGATATTAAATTCTCACTCACTGTCCCCTCCTAAGTTATTTTAGGTTCATTTTTACCCCTTCTACTATCTAACTCATTCTTTCTCACTGGCGTACTATTTGGCTTCACAAAAGTGGATATATAAAAGTATAAGGGATTATTTAGGATTTGATTAATTTTATTATGCCATAAGTTGGATGTGAATAATATGAAATTCAATTTTCAATGTTACAAATAAATAAGATAAAAATTTTGATTACTTTTGTATGAAATGTGGGTTTAGGAAAAAAAATTAATTTATCGAGAAGGAATATTTCATTGAAATAAGCAGGAGCAAGACAAATAGTATTTGCTTTTTTCACACGCACAAAAAATGACCACTAGGGCTCACATAGTGGCATACGAATCAGACTCTTATATATCTAGGTTCCTTATACACATGAAATTTAGGGTTTCCTATACAAAAAAAGCTAAAAATCATTGAAACTCATATAATAAGCACAAAGGAAACGTGGTTTATTCCTACATAACTTCTCTTAAGCCAAGTTCTTCAAATTTGATCACGCACATTAATTCTTTGAGTTCAAAAAACCATTCACTTCAAGTAAAATTTCATAAAAAATCTGCAACTTGATTTTCAAATGAACAAAATTTAATTTTGATTTCTTTGTTCTACACCAAGTCTTGAATATCACTATATTTGATGTCCACAGAGTAACTTCTACTATATGAAATTTGATAACTTGTCAATGTAATAGCAGACTTATTATCACAAAAAAAAAAAAAAAAAATTAAAAAAAAACTTTGAAGGGATTATCTTGATGATGTTGTAAAAATTGTTTGAGTAGCACTACTAGTAGCTACAATTTATGAGTAGCTACCATTTTGTCACCCCTAATCTCTTTGTAAAGGCTATAAAAAATGTAATGTCAAAGAGCCAAGTTCATTATTTGTTTAAGTATTAAATTATGTTATATATTATTTATTTAATTTGCACAATAATACTAGACTAATTATCTAAAAGCGTAGTCCCTCCTTATTGGTAAAATAATTTTCAGGACTTTATTTTTCAAATTGTCAGTGTCTAGGAAAATAGGCAATTAATAATTTTCAAGAAATAAAACACTTAAATAATTTAATTGTGCAAGAAATAAACTATTTTGTGTATGGTAATCATTGGTGTAATTTTTTAATCCTAAAATAAAATAGAGATAAGAGTTTTAGTAGTTTATAAAGAGACTCATTGGCTAGGCACTTATTTGACAATTTGAAATGTGAATTTTTAAATAAGTACATGGTAAAAGAATTTCATTTGATAAATTGTCAGGACCCAAAGGTAGAAACTATGAAGAGCTAGAGTAATTTTGAAAGCTAAGCATAAAAATAAAGTTTGGAAGGTAAACGATGCAGACCTTAGAAAAATAAAGAAGGAAGAAAGCAATAAATTAAATTTAGTAATCTTTGCATGGAGATTTTCTCGTTCATTCCACTCGTCAATTTTGAGTGTAACAGTTTAAAATATAAATTAAATGTCACTATGATCCTTTGAGTTGCGTAGCTTACAGTGAAATACATTTTTTTCGAAACCTCATTTTTGAGATTTGAAAATTTAAGGAAAAAACTCGTATTGTAGGGATATACAATTAAAATTTATACATCTATTATGCAAATATTATTCTAGAAAAATAATCTTTTCAAAATAATCAATTTAAATGGTGTTTTAAAATTTTAAATTATCATTATCACCAGTAATATTAATTGTTGATTATTAGATTCATGGTGAAATTAGGTGAATTTAGAAATTGTTTGGATTTTTTATTGGCATTGCAAATTTTACAATAATTTATTTAGTGTTTAGTGTGAGTATTTGGTATTATGGTCAAAAGCCCAAAAATAGATAGTTGACTTATGAATATAAGAGTGAATATCATTATATAATTGGTTGGTTACTGGAAATTGGCTTAGTAGGCCAAATTTAATATATGTATGACTCTGTGTGTGTGTGTGTGTAGCAATAACAATAACAATAACAATAATGAATCAAGCCTCAAGCCTTACTAAGTGGGGTTAGTTATATAAATCATTTTTTCGTCATTTTACATAATTATAGGCAATTTTCCCCAATAAATTCAAGGCTATTAAATCCTTACTCATGATCTCATTTCAAATTATTTTTAGTCTACCCCTATCTCCTTTACTGTCTCTCATAGTAACTGGCTCACTCCTTTTCATTGTTGCACTATTTAGCTTAAGTTGAACATGCCCAAACCATTTGAGTTGTTCCTTCCTCATCTTATCTTTCATAGGAGTTACACCTAACTTACTGTGAATATGTTCATTTCTTGATTTATCTTTTAATGTTGTAGACACCCCATTTGGTTTGGTTATTATATAGCAAAATTTTAAATTTTAAGCATAATTAGGTTGACTTTTTGTTAATTATGTAATTTAGGTTTTCTGAAAAATTGCAAAATAAGTGATGTCTAAGATCTATCTAGGTGGGTACCCCATTTCACTCACCCTCACTGCCCTGCTTTAAATATCCATGGGTTAGGCAAGTTTCACATAGTTCATTTGTATTTATAAAATACAATAAAAAAAAAAAATGACAAATAGAACCAAAAAGAAAAAAAGAAAAACAAGAAAGAAAATAGCAAAACAAGATAGCCACTCTCGGCCATCCTCGAAGCTCCACAAGCCAGCCTTTTCAATGCCTGCATCCACAAAAAAAATAAGGGCCCAAGTTAGCGAGAGCCCAATTGGCCTTAATTTAGAATTTAAGGCCTATAGTGGACCTGTGTTGGTTTTAAGGCTCAATTGGGCTTAATTTAGAAATCGAGGCCCACTATTGGCCTGTAGTCAACCTAAAACCCATTTGAGGCCCATTCCCTCAAAAGCCTCTCTTAGGCCTACCTGTAGGAACCCCATTTTCCCTACTCCACTGCCTTGCATCTTGATCCAACCCTTGCAGGCATCCTTGCTCCACTACTTTGTCCTCCTGCTCCAGCCCCTGCTCCACCACCTTGACCCTTTGCAGGCAGCCTTGGTCCACTACCCCACCCCTTTGCAAGCCTAAGCATATCTTGATCAAGTTAGGATTCTTTTCCCTCTCCCTAGTCCATAAATAAAGAATTCTAGGGAGAATCAAAGAGGACGAAAAAAATAAAAAAAACAAAAGAGAGCAACTTGAGGAGAACCACTCGAGTAGCAAATAGATAGAGAAAGAAAGAGAGAGAATAGAAAGGGCAAAGCATGGGGGAGAAGTAGAGGCTCTTAAAGCAAAGTAATCCTTGGAGCTACTGAGAAGAGAGAAGAAGAAGCTAAAAAGAGAAGAAGCAGCGATCGAGTAGAGAGGAGACAGAAGCAGCAAAGGAGAAAGAAAGAAGGGGGGCCAAAGTGTAAGTGCTCTCAATTTCCCACAAATATGTGCTTCTGGTTGACTTAAATTGATTAAGATTGTGTCTGATTTGCAAATGGTGGAGTTGATTTCTAAAAATGTGAATCTAAAAATTGAAAAACAACCCAAAATAGTTAAGTTTGAATCAAAAAAACCCCACCAAAACCATAAAAAGCCCCAAGCAGACCCGAGAGAGTCACCTAGAAATTCGAGTCAATCTGACTCGAATACCCTAA
Organism: Malania oleifera; assembly: GCF_029873635.1. NCBI lineage: Eukaryota > Viridiplantae > Streptophyta > Magnoliopsida > Santalales > Ximeniaceae > Malania > Malania oleifera. The sequence goes on from NC_080420.1 coordinate 91,097,638, forward strand.
GTTGGCCCAAATACCCAGGTCAACTTGACCCGAATACTTGGGTCAAACAACCAATGACCTAAGTCAACAGACTTAGTTTTGAGTCAAACCCAACCCAAATACCTCAGTCAATAGGACCTGGGTACCCGAGTCAACCTACCCAGACCCAGTCCCACCTACCTATTTGTTGACTTAATTGGACTTTTCAATCCTGTTTTGATGATAACAAAATGAAGAGCACTTTAACATATAATGTTAAGTGATGCGTTTTAGGTAAAAGAACTTTCAAGGTTGATAAATTGAAGCTCAATGTTAATCTAGTGAAAGCGCCTCAGAATATTGAAGGCAATGAATAACAAATGAAGAAGCTTAAGGGCAAGCAAACTCAAAGTCAAAAGTGAACCTCAAAAGGCTGAAGGAAACTGAAGGATTTAAGAAGACCATAATTAGAAGAACTTTTGTAAGTACTTCAAAACCAAATGTCATTTAGATATGTGAAGCTCTTATAAAAACAAAAGAAACTAAGAAACACTTTGTTTTAAAGAGCTTAAAACATGTTTTTGAAATTAAAGTAACAAAGGTCTTAAAGGAAGGAAAGTGTTCAAAATAAAAATTGAATTTCTGATAAGCAGTGCACCTGACAGATGACTGTCTGTCTATGGATAGACGACTGGCAAGTTAAAGGGTTTAATAAAAGTATTTTGGGTTTAAATTTTAACTATGACAGATGACTGTCATGTCAATAAAAGTATTTTGGGTTTAAATTTTAACTATGACAGATGACTGCCATGTCATGGCAGACGACTGCCACGTGGAGCAAATTTTAAATCTCAAAGGGAAGCTTCTTTTAAAATTTTGAATTTCAAAATTTAATCAACAATTTAATGTTTTTTCAAAGTTTACCTAATTTGATATGGACAACATCTTTCAAAGTTTTGAATTTCAAACTTGAATCAACAAGTTAATGTTTTTTCAAGTTTACCTAATTTTATATTGACAACATCTTTCAAAATTTTGAATTTCAAAATTTAGTTAACAATTTTAATGTTTTTTCAAAGTTTACCTAATTTGATGTGAATGTTGATCTTTCAAAATTTTGAAATTCAAAATTAAATGTTTTTTCAAAGTTTACCTAATTTGATGTGGAAGTTGATCTTTTAAATTGCCTATAAATACCTCTTTCGGTAATGAAAAAATACAATACTTGAAAACACAAGAAAAGAGAGAAATCAGACAAAATTTGAAATTCATCTTGTGCTGAAATTCTTCTGAAGTTCTTCTTTGCTCACATCTTTTGCTGGGGAGGAATTTTACAATTCTAGTAGATTGAAAATATCAAAGTTCGGTTCCGAGTTGCAATTCCATTTCTCTTTTAAACGAACCATTGGTGACTTCTAAAAACTTTAGAGTTTCATATATTCTATTTTGCTTTGGTTTTTTGAAGTACAATTTACATTTCAATTTGTACAACCTGCTCTAAATTTTGGGAGTATTTTTTGTACGCAGAATTTATATTATATCCTTGTAGATTGTGACGATTCCAGGTTTGCTGGATCGTTGGCTAGGCGAGGGATTATCGCTTAGAGAGGTGCTGCTCTAGCCTTCTGAAGGAGTGTATAAAGGTATTGTTCCACCCGGTAAAGGAACAGGTTTAGTGAATCCTTTGGTGGTTTTGCCAAAGGCGAGGACGTAGGCTGTGTTGAAGCCGAACCTCGTAAAATCCTGTCTCACTCTCTCTTTCCCTTACTCTTTATTTTCAGCATATTTATATTGCGTGGATGGTTTAAATTTGAAATCATATACACTACGTTTATTTGGAAATCAAACAAACTTAAAGTTTAATTTTGTTTTGGGTTGCGGAAACCGAAAGGGAGTACGTTGGTTAAACCATACTTTACGGAAACCATACGGGAGTACGTTACTTGGTTAAAACACCTAAAGAAAATTAACTAAGAGTTTATTTGAATTCTGAATTTTGGGAAGAGTGTGGATGTGTGGTTGTAAATCATATGAAAGAAGCAAATTTATTTTAACAAGCATATCATTCAACTACAAGGCTTGATTCATATTTATAAGGCATACATAAACAAACAACCATCCTAATTTCTTACTACTGTATATCTTAATTTTGGTTTGGTTGTTTGCCTTCAAATTGTGTTTGGTTAGTTTGGATAGTATGGTTAATTGAAAGGTTGATTGGTGATTTAGTTGTTTAAGTGCTTGTGTTGTTGATTCTATAAAAGAAATCAAGTTATTGTTTGACAAATTAAACAAACAAGTAAAAGAATTAGATAAACAATAAAAGAAGTTAAGTATTCTTAAAAGGAATTAAAAAGAAAGTTTTTAAATTCCCAATTCACCCCCCTCTTGGGAAGCTATCCTAATTTCAATTCCTATTAAACCAAGCCCATCCTAACAACCTAGCTAAGCATGGACCCCCCTAAATTTAATCACACAATAGCCTAAGAAAAGTTTGTCCCAAAACCTATGAGGCCTAGTTGCGCCTCACCTAACCTAGCATAAACCCCTAGGCCAAAACCTAATTCTAAGCCCCCTAGACCATTCCTTAGACACAAGACCACAACCCAACTAACCCAACCCAACCCAACCCCACTAAAAACCTAAATCTAATCCCACTTACAACCCTTACCCAAGTCAACCTTACCCACTAGCCCATACCATTTAAAACCCAAATTCTGAAATCCCTAAGCCCGACCAGGCTTAAGCCCAAACCCTAACCTAACTCAAACTCAAACCCTAACTAGACCCAAACCCCTAACCTAACCTGAGTCAACCCAACCTAACTTGGCCCTAGACCTGGTTAACCCTGTTGACGTTTTGAGTCTGATCCCTATTTTGATGCTGACAAAGTACATGTTTCTTATGTGTGTATTTAGCATGGAAACAGGTCCATTAATTTAACACACACATAAGGAAACGACGATGGAAACTTGCAGGACTTAAAGACTATACGATCAATCGCATTCCATGAAATCAAAAGAGCAAAAAGATGAAGAAGATGTTTATTTTTATGTAATTACATTTAATTTTTTTATATCTCTGGCCTGTAATAATGCATGCATCTGCATGATATGGATTATATGCTCAAATGATCGTAGTTTGACCATAGGGAACCGAATGACCTTAGGGCGGTCGATCGATGCCAGATTTTTTCGGTGTCCTGAAAAAGACCTAAAATGACCCTACAACACTCACACATGCACATATATGTATGGTTGAATGGATAGGGTGATTGCATGATTAAATAGAACCGAAATGCACTTAAGTTGCATGTTCGGTCGACTGTACTCTCAAGTACAAATTCCTTCCGGTTGATCGAACAGGTGTCGGGTCAACACTTTGACCACAGCCCGGTCGATTGAACTTACCCAGTTCATTATCACTCGGTCGACCGAACTCCCTAGGAGTCAACACTTTGATCCTTTGGTCGACCGTGCCAAAATTGCATGCCAACCACGTGATCGACCGAGTTCCCATGTGTGAGAACTCAATCGGTCGGTTGACCGAACTACCAAGTTCAAATTGACCCGGTCGACTGAACCGCACTGAAATGGAAAATTGCCCTTGGGACACTAAGTCCGGTCAACCGAACTTTCAGTTTAAATTTCGCCTGGTCAACCGAACTCAGCCCTTGGTCAATTGAACCTCGCGTTTGGTCGACCGAGCCTCTCGGGTAGGTGAATATTTTACCGCGGTAAAACGAGGTTATTTTTAATTAAACATCATTAATATTTTTCTAAAATAACCTCCGTGTCCCCAATAGTCATAATTTTCACAAACTCTATAAATACTCCTTCATTACTCCAGATTAGCAACTTTGATTAACCTAAATTTTCTTTCTAAGCCATTGTTAATCAAAGTTACCCCCAAAATGTTTTTATTGTTTAAATCATTCTTTTCGGGTAAAATATTTTATACAAATCTCTCCAACTCTCTTTCATGCATTTATTTCAAAATCATCTTTGAGGAGAGTATTTTATTTAGGGCATTTTATTTGCACATATTCTCACTAGGTACCAAATCTTTGAAAAATATTTTTGAAAGTATTGCTTAAGTTTTCTCCCAGTTATTTCTTGGATATATATTTTTGAGAGAAAATTGTTTGTTGCATAAATATTTTCTTGAGCTTAACTCATAGATTCTCCAAGTATTTTTCATTTGCATAAATTTTTGTTGGAGAACATAGTACTCATTTTTAATACACATTCTATTTGTGCAAAAATCATTGAAAGAGCAAAACCCTAGATTCTCCTATATTATTATTGAAATATCTTTTTGGAAAAAACTTTTTATTAGGGTTTAAATATAGTTAAATACCCTTATTCCCTGAGCATTATTTCATATCATCGGAGTGCGTATTTTTATTGAGCTCATTGTGTACATTTCTACTCGTATTCGTATGAAGAATTTTCATGTACAAAAATGCTTTTATTATAACGGTTGGGTTCAGTTTGGAATTGAACTGGGGAGTCTTAGCCCCATAAGTGAAATCGATTCGGTTCAACCCGGAATTGAACTTGGGAGTCTCAGCCTTGTAAGTGAGACTAGTTCGGCTCAGTCTAGTAATTGAGTTTGAGTTTTTCTCGTCCTGTAAGGAGAGGATGTAAAAGACTTCTGCTCGGTTCGGTTAAGTGAGCAGGTATAGTGGAATCCTTAGGGGGTATGCCCAAGGTGGGGACGTAATCAGTGTTGGCCGAACCTCGTTAACAAATCCATGTATCATTCTCTCTATATCTTATTTAAATTGTTGCACTTAAATTTCAGCATGTGTATGTTTGTTCATGTTTTGTTATAACCATCTTGCATGCACATAGAACTAATTTAAAACGAGATATGCAGCACACATGTATGTATGCACACACTGATAACTTAATCATTGTACGTACACGTTTTCAATATTGAATGAGATATGAACTGTGGTGAATCGGCGTAATTGTTTAAATTAGCAAAAAATGTTTTAAAACTCACTCACCCCCTCTTGGGATCACACCAATTCCAACAAACCCAAAATCTCTGTCACCTTCTTTGGCTTGTAAGAAAACCTAAGAAAGGGCAAGAAAAGAAAGTAATCAAGAAAGAGGGAAAGGAGAACCATATGGTCGAAGATTGAGATGAAGAGAGGAGTAAACTAGCTGAGGCCTTGGATCTTGTTTTGTATCTAGCCATAGGGGGAGAGGCAGAGAGCTTAAAGCTTTTTGCCTTTGCTAGGGCTCATTCAACATTTAAAAGATAAAAGAAGAAAGGGTTAGGGATGGTGGAGATTGACATAGATCATAAGGAAGGAGTTCATAAAAAGAGAGAGAGAGAGAGAGAGAGGAGAGACGAAGGCTCGAGAAAGAAAAGAAAAGGTAAAAAATATATATTTAAGTTTTATATATATACACACCCCAATTTTAACCAGGCAACCTTGAGAAGACCCAACATAATTGAAGTTAACTTTATTCCCGAGAATGGGAGGATCCAATTAAGTCCATTTTTTTATTTTTATTTTATTTCCCATTTTTTTTATTTTTTTTTTATTTATTTTAAAACAATTGAGGTTCTTTTTGAATTCCTTTTTGTTTATATATATAAAATTGAATCCCTTTTATTTCATTTGAGTCGTTTTTATTTTTGAGTCCAGGTCCTTTTATTGCCAGGAATCAAGTTTTATTTTTAAAACCCGGGACTTTTCTTTTGGAAGAAAAAATTGGCCAGCAAACATAAATATAAAAGAAATTCAAAAATAAGAAAAAAGAAAAGCATGTGCGCGGGAAAAGTGATTCCTTCCCAAACCCCATTAACAGAAAGTGCGTATAGGGGAAGGAATATTTTCTGTTGGGATTTTTTTTCTACTTCTTGCGGGCATTGCTCGCCGATTTGCACCTCCCAGACCTCTATAAATGAGGAGTCTCGACACAACATCAGGAGGGGATCCACTATTCACATTTCTTATTCTCTATTTTGCTCACTGTTCACCATAACCTCAACGAATCCATCCGCGGTCTCTCAATCTCCCATCTCTCCATCTCTCCCACGATTCCCTCCATTTCTCCATTTCTCCATTCTCCATTCTCTGTTTCCCCCCAATCAGCCTCCTATCACAGCTCACAAATCCACCTCAATCTCCGCCTTCTTTGTCATCCGCCCTTACAAGCAGCTCCGTCACTGTCACTTCCGACCACCATCCTCACGCCTTCAAATCCTCGATTTTTGCCATCGCCGCCTCTACCCAGATTCAACCGCATTCCGGTCGTCCTTCTCGCTGCCAGCCTCTAGCACACCACAATTCTCTTCTTCTCATTTCTTTCCATCCCTGCTCGTTGTGCATCATCTCTCAAACTATCACTCTTTCCGTCTCTTGTCTGCGACTGCAAGTGAGCGTTGTCTCTCAGACTCTCTCACTCTCGGATCCTCTCAGACACTGGAGCAGCCTCCCTTCGTACGAACTCTGTCACGACCCCAAAATTATTTCCATTATATATATCTTGTAACAATATAATATTACTCTAATACCTATAACAATATCCACTATAATGTCTTGGACCTCAAGTGATACCGAAGACCCTGTTCACAAAACATACCACCTATGCAGCAGAAAAAACATAAAAATATACTAACCTTATTTACAATGCCAGAGTTTCAGTATTTCCCAAAATATACATGTCTTACTAAAATTGACGCTAGTAAAGTAGGCATCTGTGTTTATCCCAATTTTTTTATTGCCAATGTCCCATCATTTTTGTTTTTTTAAAAGTATGTTTGTACATGAACCCCACGGGGCAGGCACCAAGCTCGGACCCAACAACCTAGTTAATTAGACCATGTTGTCAAACCTAGGTGTAAAACCTTACCCCCACCACCTTACCCTACCTGGTGCTACACAAAATTACTCTTTTAAATTAAATTACTGTCTGTATATTACTCTTTTACCATGATTTTGTATAAACTAAAATAACTATGATTTTGTATAATAACTGTAAATCATAGCTCTGTAATAATTGTATATCATGGTTTTATGATAACTGTAAATCATGGTTCTATAAAAGCTGTATATAATCATGGTTCTATAAAAACTGTATATAATCATAGTTCTGAAAAAGCTATAATATCATGGTTCGATAACAGTTGTATAAAATTCTATATTAAATCTCTACACTATATCTAATATTTCTCATGCCACACAATTTTAATGAAACTCCTATACTATAATCTGTACGGGTAAAACTTTATTTTCCTGTTATATAAAAATAATACATATCATTTGTAAAACTTTCCTATAACCCAAAGTTTTTGAATTTTCACAAATATACAATAGATGTAAAATCCAAATTTCATACTCTAAATTTATATTCTGTAATATATAGTAAATCATATGCTAAAACCCCATAAACACATGTTATACTTTAATTGATAAAAATTCCTGAATTTATCTTGCTTAACTTATTCCCCTTACTTGATTATCGTGAGGCTTGCTAAAATTCTATAGTCACGCTTGCGGCATTCATAACTCACAAACCTTGAAATTATGTATTCCCTAGAATAATATCACATTCACATTTTTCCGGACCCACATATTCCATTTAGTCAATGAAACATCAAACAATTAACTATTTATTACTCTTACCTCATTCCCTGAAGAAACACGCGTAGGAATCCTAAACCCGTGCATGTGGCGTTTGCACCAAAACCCTGTATTCCAAAAATCCTAATTTTATCAGTTTAATCCCAATAATGTTCATATTCACATTCCTAGGCCTATACACCTATTAAACTAGTTAAACCATCTATCAACATTATAAACAAATTCCTTATCTCAGTTTTGGGATGGTGCCTGGGATCCTCCAAACACAATTCTACTCCGGTCAAATTGATGAGAATCGCCGCTAGGCCTTACATACGGAGTCTGATCGTCGATGGGTGAGTTCAAAGTGAGAAAATGACAAAGAGGGGAGAGAGAGAGAGAGAGAGAGAGGGGGGGGGGGAGCACGTAGCTCTGAGAGAGAGAGAATGAGGGTTTTGAAATTTTTTAAAGGAAAATGACATGCAGGCTTTTTATATATTTCTGTCCCAGGAAAAAAACAGTTGATGGTTTTCAAACTCTCTCTCAACTCTCTGACCTGCCTCGCCTTCCCCCTCAGCCAGATTGCCTTACTTTCTCACGCAGCCATTTCCGATCATTATGATTTCTGATTGTCGTCTCCCTCCGTCTCGCACCAGAGCCTCGCACAGCCATCCATAGATCCCCTTCTTCAGACTCGCTTACACTGCCCTTCACAGCTCCGACCGGCGACCCTCATTCTCCCATCGTTGTCATCTCGACCTACCTCCACGGTCGTCTCATGCTTTTGGGAGCTCCACACGCCTGTTTTCATCATCGTCCCACACAGACTCCATTGAGTTCTTCCCAGTCTCACACCCATTGCAGCCTCATTGTTGCCAGAACCTTTCGTCACTATCATCCAGCCCTGTTCCACCATCACCGTCGCCGCTGCCTCCCCCTCAAATCTTTCGTCCCCCACCATCTCCCGGCCACGCTCCAAGATCAGTCCCGATGACACTCCTCGCAGCCTATTGCACCAATTGTCGTCACTGGCCGTTAAGTCGACCCCAGCCATCCCAACAAACCTCACCGTTTTGGACTCTCTCTCAGCACCTATCTCTCTTCCATCCCGACGAACCAGACACCCCGTCGCAGTCGTCTGCTCCTAGTCGGTCGTGCACCAACGCCGTCCTCCATTGCTAGCATTGCCATATCGCACCAGAGCCTCTTCGTCTCCACTGCCCATTCCAGCCGTCATACTAACCTCATCTCCACTTTGTCCCTTGCATCAGACAGGTGAATTCCCTACTCTCGGGTCTTTCGCCGGTGGGACACACACCCACACTCCCATATATATATATATATAGATATATAAACTCACCGTATCTTTCATTTTACACACACCTACACACACACACACACAAACTCATACACACTCACCCACACATGCACTCGCACTTCCGCACACACTGACACACACTTAAGCATACACTATCAATACACACAAACACGCATTGTCAACACCCACAAACACACACTTTCAACACCCATGCACACACTCGAACACACATTGTTACTCACCACTGCAACACACACAAGTACACACACTGCCTGCACACCTTACACATGACTTCATGCCCAGCCACTGTGCAGTCACATGCTCTCTCTCCTTTCTGGTATGAGGGGTTTTGTTTGTGAAGACATGTTTTGATTTAGATAAGTATACATGGAATAGCCTTGTGAGGATGCATGTAGCTTGCTGTGTAGCTTGGTTAGCTGTTAGGGTTTATCCTTTCCTTTTATGTTTAGTTCATTGCGATGATTACCTCTATTAATTATGTCAGGCTTTGTTGTCATGGGTTGGTATATATATATTGTATGTGTGTGTGTGTGTGTGCGTGCGTGTGTGTGTATGTGTGTAGCTGCAGCGACACATGGCCTCACCCGAAAGGTTGCACATGCCCGATCTGTTGGCCTTGACAAGCCTAAAAGGGTTGACCAACCTTGAACCAGTTCTGTTTAATTGATTTGGGTCTCTAGAACCACTCTTGGACCATTTCCGGATTTTGTTCCTTTTTATTTTATTATTTTTAATGGTTTAAAAACTCATAAAAAAATCAGAAAAATCATAAAATTACAAAAAATTCTAAAAATATTTTTCGGACTTGATTTTCATTATTTTTGCTATAACTGTCTTTTTTTATTTCAAAATTTGAGAAAATTTTGGAAAAAATTTAGAAAAAATAGAGAAAAATCAAGAAAAATATTTTGACTTGGAAATCATTTTTGGCACTCTCTATCCCAAATAAATTTCAAAACCTCCCGAAATATTATTTTTCATACTTAGAGAAAACTCATAAACTTCAAAAATCCCGGGAGCTATTTTCATAACCTATTTTCTTGATTTTCCGTTCCCGATGATTTAAAAGGGAGGCATAAGTTCTTCAGAGTATGGTATGCCCTGGTTCTGGGGGAATACTTATACAATATTTATATTGTTTATTTATTTATAATTTTTGTAAGGGAGTAGTTTTGAAGGCTTATTAAGTTAATTTTGGGATAATTTTTGATTAATTAGATATTGTTCGTAAGAACGGGCGCGTAGGGGGTGCTGATACCTTCCCCTTGCGTAACCGAACTTTCGAACCCGACTCTAGTAACGCAGACTGATTGTACCCTTAATTGGGTAGTAATCAAGTGTTCTAACCACACCCCAAAAGGTTGCTGGTGACTCCATTATACCTTGTTTTCCACGAAAATATTTTCAAAAATCACATTTTTTTACCTCTTATCATAAGTTGCATCCGGGAACGTCGCGATAGCTTGGTGACTCCACTGGGGGCTATTAAGAGTTGAGCCTGTAATTAATGGAGAATTATCCCAAAATTTAAATTTGATAAGCCTTTTGATTACTCCCACTCATTTTTGTGAATATTGTTGAATATGTGTTTGAATGAACGGGTAAAGCATGTATATAGGTTAAAATATTTGTGAATACTTTATTCCCATAATAAGCATATGATTAATTGTGAATAATTGTGAGTACTTTTTCAAGCATGTGATTAATTGTACATACTTTTAACCATGTGATTACTTGTGAATATTTTTCTTGAATAAACATGTGGATGAATGTGGGGTAAAGGGTTTAGGCTAAAAGGAAGTTCACAGACTCTTGCACGCCCTATACCTGGGCCTTACCTATTAGGATTAGATAGGAGTGTAATAGCGTTTGTTCCTTCGTAGTAAAGCTTGATGAGACTCGCGAATCACTCCGCTCAATGTGGGCTTTGTCCGGACCCCTATGAGGGAGGATTGAAGTCCAATCTGGGGACTTGTCATCAATAAGAATTAGAGCCTAGCTGCACATGATTACCCATAGGATTCCCCCCTTAGGATATAGCTTTGAAGAACTCGGTATAATTGATGAATCCACCCGGGGTTGGGACATGAGCCTCATCCTTCTCCACGTGACTTGATCCGATCCTTTGTATATTGATCCGATCCTTTGTATATACTTTGTGCCATGCCATACATTCTGCATCCATCTCTTTGATTAACTGTAGTTAATTGTGAATATTTTGTTTCCATTACCGTTTGAATAAGCATGTGATTAATTGTAAATACATTGTTTCCATGGTTTTTTGAATAAATATGTGATTAATTGTGAATGTTTTGTTTGAATAAGCATATGAATAAATGTGGGGTAGAGGGATTAGGATAAAATTGATGAAGTTCACACACTTGCACATGCTCTGTACCCAAGCTTTTCTTACTAGGATTAGATAGGAGTGTAATAGCGTCAGTCCCTTCGTGGTAGAGCTTGATGAGACCTACGAACCACTCCGCTCAGTGTGGCCTTTTTTTGGACCCCTATGGGGGAGGATTGAAGTTCAATCTGGGAACCTATTGTCAATAAGAGTTAGAGCCTAAACCACACATGACTATCCAAAATCCTTTGCCTATGGTAAAGCCTTGGAGAACCCTGCACATATATAGACCTATCCACTGGGGATTGGGATAGGAGCCACATCCTTTTCCACATGTTAATCTGTTTGTTGTACATATGTCTAGAAAATGTTTTGTGTTATGTTGTACATTCTGCATTCACTTAGGAATCCGTATCACTTGGCTAATATTTCGAAAAAAGCCCAATTCGTTTATGAAAAAGTCAAATTTTATCTCCCAAAGTACCCTACAAAGAGGAAAAGGGATCGTTCAAGACCATTAATGGATGAGGTTTTTCTCGGAACTCTACCCAAATGATTATTTAGGTTGCAGTACATGCATCCATGAATAATTCACACATAATCCATGCATGAGATTTTATCTCTGATGGGCCAAGTAATCACATCCCAATTTCCTGTAAAACCAGGCAGAATAAAAATTTGGGATTCCAACATTGAACCCACCTATACCCACCCCTACAACACTAGAAGTAAGGCGAAAGTTATGGCTGAACAAGTGGAAAGCAGAATTATGGGCCTTGAACAAGGGCAGGAAGATCTGAGTGAAAAAGTGAGTAAAATCTTGGACCTACTAATAGGTAAAGGCAAATATGTACAAATACAGGACAACGAGGTAGACACAAGTCCCATCCATGCTCCTAGGTTCACCTCGGTCCATGGGCAAACATCAACACAACCTCCGATCGCCACAGAAAACCCATTACTGAATGTCTTTTCGTTCGTACCCATTGCGCCGGTGTTGGGATTTCCAGCGGTCAGAATGCCTTTGATGGCGATTACAAAGGTGAGAATAAACAAATTTGAAACTGAGCATCGCTGTGATGTACTCGAAGAGCGTCTGAGAGCCATTGAGGGAACTAATGCATTCGGTTCAGTTGATCCGACAGACCTCTCCCTAGTGCCGAATATCACTCTGTCGCCAAAGTTCAAGATCCCATACTTTGAAAAGCTCGATGGAACCCTGTGTCCTCGAACCTATTTATAGTTATTCTGTCAGGTGATGGCAACGTACTCAGACAACGAAAAACTGATGATGCACTTTTTTAGAACAGTTTGACTGGGTTAGCCATCCGTTGGTACATACAGTAAGACAGGACCCGGGTACGCTCTTGGAAAGACTTAGCCAACGCTTTCATAACTCAGTATCACCACGTGAAAGAGATGGCGTCTGACCGCATGAGCTTGCAGAGAATGGGAATGAAACCCACCAAAACATTTAGAGAATATGCATACAAGTGAAGAGACATGGCCATCCAGGTGATCCCTACAGTGGACGATAGGGACGCAATTTCCTTATTCGTAAACACATTGAAAGAGCCCTACTTCAGGCATCTTCTAAGGGCGACCCCCTATGATTTCATGGATGTCGTGGCAACCAAAGAAAGGACAAAAATAGCTATCAGGATAGGCAAGGCCAAAGGCGCAGACTCAGACTCAAGTCCAGGTAAGAAGTGGACTGGTAAAAAGAGAGAGAAAGAAGCTTATATGGTTCAGGAGCATTATTATCAGAGAGGACAGAAGTTGGGACATAGGAGGAACTCTGTTTTTGAACCCCCCCCCCCCCCCATTAATCAAATAGTACATGCGGGTGCAAGACCCCAGATGGTTGCTCCTGGACCCATGCCAAATCAGCAGAATACTCGGACGCAGCAAAAAGATCCTAACAGAGTGGAGCCAATTCCTATGATATATTGAGATATGTTCCCTCAGTTTCTTGAAATAAAGCTCATTGCGGTAATCCCTGGAATAGATGTACGACATCCCCTCCCACAATGGTATGACCCAGATGCTTGGTGTGCGTATCACTCCAATTCTCCTAGCCACACCATGGACTGCTGCTGGACATTTAAACACAAGGTGCAATCATTAAGAGATGCTGGATGGTTCAAATTTGATGACAAAAAGCCCAGGATATACGGGAATTTGTTGCCTAATCATGGTGGGGAGTGTGGTTAACACTATCGGATCAAATGACTAAATGTTGTTCAGTTACTAAACCAATAGTGAAAAAATTGCTCAAAGGGTTGTGTCCATCTTGTTTTAATCATCTTAAAATTTGAATTGAATGAAAGGGTTGTGTCCATCTTGTTTTAATCATCTTAAAATTTGAATTGAATGAAATGCATTTTAGTCTCATTCCAAATGTTGTCCACTTTTTCTTGCATTTTGCACATTGACACAGGAATTGATTTTACCAGAACAAGGGACTTCGAGTAGGTAATTGATTTTGGGAAACCACTCAATGGGGTTTAAAAAAAGAAGAAGAAATAAAAGCTTCCAAACTAAAATTTAGACCCCACTGCAGGATATGGACAAGGAGCCTTGTTAATTTCAAAATGGTAGGAAAAGGACAAAATATCAAGCTTCACATTGGCTCATTGAAACTGATTAGGGTCTTAAAAGTATGATGGTTATATTTTGATCAAATGAAGGGTGACCATTCTTGGTCGACCAGTTTTCCCCTAAAAAGAACCAAACATTTATTTACCATTTGTTAAACTCTTTGAGCTTGAATGTTAAACCATTTTCTTCGAAGAAATCATTTCCTAAAAGTTAAACTAGGTTCGGGGTTTTCAAGGGTTTGGCAAATCATGCGAGACAACAATTAGCTGCCAAAGTGGCGATAGACCATTTTTTCGCTATCCAGAAAAAAATTGAGAAAAGAAAATACGCTTTGCTAGCCCCGTTAAGCCTGAAATAATCAAATTTCTTGGCTAAGTCGTCAAATGACCACACCCCACACTAGGGTAGTTTTAGAAAAGATCAATCCCAAATACAGGTCCAGTTTCCTTCATGAAAAGAAAAACAAAAGATGTAGTAAAAAAGGAAGTTATAGAAAAAGAAGAAAAGAAAAAAATGAAAAAATTTAAGGGACATACGTCATACGTGATCTTTGACCAACTTACCCCTTGATAAGTTTGATAATCTTGTGCCTTATATACCCATTTCTTCTCTAACCAATACCCTTAACCTACATTATGGTCCAAATGAAAGTTTTGACCATATTGGTGCATATTGTTGACTCAATGTTGAGTTTGAACTACGTAATAACTTGATCCTAAAAAGGTACGTAGGCATCTTGTTCAATTAACAAGTTCGGTCAATGCTTTGCGAATGTTGTGCCCCAAACTAGGGTAGAAGTTTTTGTTATGGGATGGGATTTTGGAGCCTTGGTTTCCTTATTCTTGTTAAAACCTGAATCCGTAGCCTACATTTCATCTTGTGTCTTAAAGTCCACCCTGCGGTTGGAGTATTGATCAAATTACTTAATGAGATACTAGACAAAAAGTTTGACACGAGCAAGAAAAATCTCTGGTTAGGAGGGTTGATATAAAAATAAAAATAAAAAGAAAGAATAAAAAGATGTTTTTCCCATTGATATGACTCCCAAAATTCATGGCAAAGTTACATTTGCGTAAAAATGCTAGTAAAATTGTTTCCTTGTCAAGTAAAAACGAACAAGCTTGAGTCTTCCGTTCATATCCCTAAATGAGATAAATACATATAAATGCATGTTCATCCATTTGAATTTCAAATTAATTTTAAAACATTAAGGAGGTTGATCAAAGAAGGTTCTTATTGAAGACGCACAAATAGGTAGGATTGGCCACAGATGAAGTTAATTGAGGCAGACTTCAGGATGAGTTTTAGAGGAACTGATTCAGGGGTGTCCATATCAGATTAAAATTAAAGGTGTGTTTTGTTGATTACAAGCACATTGGAGAAAGAAAACTGACACAACATCATGCAGCTCACACCGTACATAAAAAAGGAAAAAAAAATGCATGCATATCTTTATGCCAGGCAACATGCATACGCATCACGTAACATGCATCATTATGTACTCATATATATAGCAACATATCTCTGCATTCTAGCACCACATGTAGCAGCATGCATACATATAGCAACAAAGCACCATTCATTCATACTTGTCTTGTTGAATAAGCTTTTGAATAATCCTTTTGCATACTTGACTGAGCGATTCCTGTTTTGCTAACATTTGGAAACTGGGGTAGTTAACCGCAAAGAAACCTATTGAGTCACTCCGCTTTCTTGTCCCAAGAAGAACCTTAAAGTATTAAAAAAGCCATAGAGGATGAGTCTTGGGTGATGTCTATGCAAGAAGAATTTAATCAATTTGAAAGAAGCAAAGTGTGGACCCTAGTTCCTAGGCCTAATGATCATACGATTATTGGAACCAAATGGGTGTATAGAAATAAGAAGGATGAGAATGGGATAGTAACTAGGAATAAAGCAAAACTAGTTGCCCAGGGTTATAATCAGGAAGATGAGATAGATTTTGATGAAACATATGCTCCTGTTGCTAGAATGGAAGTCATTCGTATGCTACTTGCTTATGCTGCTTTTAAGAACTTTAAATTATATCAAATGGATGTTAAAAGTGCATTTCTTAATGGCTACATTAATTAAGAAGTGTACGTAGAACAACCACCCGGTTTTAAAAATCATAGATATCCAGATCATGTATACTAGTTGTCCAAAGCCTTGTATGGATTGAAACAAGCTCCTAGAGCTTGGTATGAGAGGCTTATGGAACTTTCATATGCCAATCTAAATATGTCAGGGACTTTCTAAATAAATTTAATATTGAAGATAATAAAATTCTTGGTATTCCTATGATTTCTTCCATCAAACTTGATAAAGATGAGCAAGGAATCCCTATTGATGTAAACTTGTATCGTGGCATGATTGGGAGTCTTCTATATCTTACAATTAGTAGGCTTGATATTATGTTTAGTGTGAGCATGTGTGCTAGGTTTCAGGCCGCTTCTAAGGAATCTCATCTAGTAGCAGTTAAACGAATCCTTAGGTATCTAGTGGGAACCATAGAGTTAGGATTATGGTATCTTAAGCATACAACTTTTGAGATTGTTAGTTATACTGATGCTGACTTTGTCGATAGTAAGGTTGATAGGAAATGCACTAGTGACAATTGTCACTATTTAGGACAATCTCTCGTTTTTTGGTTCTCCAAGAAAAAAAACTTAGTTGCCTTATTGTGAAACAACAACTTATGGATTTTGGGTTGCACTACGATACAGTACCAATTAAATGTGACAATACTAGTACAATCAATATTTCAAAGAATCCTATCTCACATTCACAAACTAAACATATTGAGATTAGACATCATTTCCTTCGTGATCATGTGTAGAAAGAGGATGTACTTGAGCTTGTATGCACAAATGAGCAGTGGGAAGATATTTTCACTAAACCACTTCAAGAAGATAGGTTCATATAAATTAGACGTGAGCTAGGTCTAATGCACAGTAGGGATGCCTCCTAGATATTTGATATATTGCATGAACTTAGGGGGAGCTTTCGAAAAATCTTAAGTCTAACAATTGGTATCACTTTAAATCTTTCATTGGTTTAGACTTTATGAATTTGCTTGTGTTTTGAAATGCATAATCTTCATATCTATTGATGATGATTGTATTTATGTTTTATGTCTTGATCATAATGTACTGTTTGGGTTAAGTAGTTGTGGATAAACTGTTATTTTTTAAAACTCCAAGCATGTCATTTTTATACAGGAATTTTTGGAAAATGTTCTATTTTCAAACGGCATGCTGTCGAAATTTCAAAAAATTCCCAAATCTATCTTGTATATTAATGCATCATACCCAATGCCTATGACTTCATGTTTTATATGTTTCATAACCCTTTTTTCCGTTGCCAAAAGGGGGAGAAGAGAAGAGGCAAAAATTGGGTAGTACTTGAAAAATTGTTTGCATTGATAAATCTTTTACATTATGCATATTTCCAGGGGGAGCCTTTCAAGGCTATACCCACTTTTTGCATGATGTATTTGTTATCATCAAAAATGGGGAGAATGTTGACCTCATAGGTCATACCCGGTTTTGATAATGAAAAATACTCAAGTATTTGATGACTATCTAGTCTGTGTACAGATTTATATTAGCAGATACATTGATGACACATGAAATAAAACTTGAAGACCCTGAAGATTATTTTATGTTGTAATTTATATCATTATTTAATTCGAACTTGTAATAGTAATTATAGGAAAAATGTCTGTAATAATCTCTGCATATCATGCATATAAGTTTTTTGTAAGCTCATAGACCTTAGAAAGACCTTAGGTCCCTACACAAATGCACAAATAGTCCCCATAATCACTTACACTATCAGGGGAAAGAATTGAAATGTATTGGACTAAATACGAAAAATTGTGAGAGGTCAAGCGATTGAACTCGTTCTGTTCAAAACACCTCGGGCGCCCGAACCATGGACCGGTCAACAAGTTGACATGAGTTTGGAAAACCGGATTGAAATGAACACACCGTCCACGGGCGACC
Organism: Malania oleifera; assembly: GCF_029873635.1. Classification (NCBI taxonomy): domain Eukaryota; kingdom Viridiplantae; phylum Streptophyta; class Magnoliopsida; order Santalales; family Ximeniaceae; genus Malania; species Malania oleifera. The sequence goes on from NC_080420.1 coordinate 91,115,472, forward strand.
TTATCGTTGAGGTGACTATTTTCACCAACTTAACCAACCAAACTTTACGTTCAAAATGGTCCTGGGCAACCGAACACTTGAGTTTGGTTAATCGAATGAGAGACCAGGCGACCAAAATGCGGACAGAATGAAATTGCCATAGTTCAGCATACCGAGTCGTGATTCAGGCACCCGAACGTTCAAAAGTTGCTTTTTTAACTAAGTCTGTTCGGGCGACTAAACCATGGTTCAGCCACGACTGAACCGTGGTTCAACAACACGAAAACTCTCGGGTTGTTTATTTTTTACCGAGGTTAAAATTGTTTACACGAGATTATTTTTTCTAATTGGCTTTTAAGCAATTCTAATAATGCCCTAGGAGTCCTTAACGGTCATAATTTGGGCCACTTCTATATATTGGCCCTCATTTGTGCAAATTAGTAAGAGATTAGTGAAATCATTAGCAAAAATCCTCTTAAACCCAAAAAGCTTATTTTGCCCAATCTTTTTCAAATACTCTCATACAATCATTCCTTTGATTAATCCTAACATTGTGAGAGTTCTTATTGTGCTTATTGCTTTGATATAGATTGCTTAACACTCTTTTTAGATTGGTTGTTGATTATTTGATTTTTGAGAGTTAAGAAAGAGTGTTTCCCACAAATTTAATTTGATAAATCTTGTGTTTGAGAAAACTCATTAGCTTGTGGATCTTTGCATTGTTATTGCAAGATTCCTATAGCTATAATTTTTGTTGTGTAAAATATTTTACAAGCTATATTTTTTCAAACAAAATTTGTGCTTATTTCATTGAGGATAATATTTTGAGACTGTTTGAATATTGTTTGCAGCGTCTTTGAAACCCTAAACTATTATTGAGATTTGCCATACTCTGTTTCATGGAAATAACCTGTTAGAATACTCTTGAGCATATTTGTGAATATACCTTGCTGAATGTTTTCTTGCACAAAATTACATCACTGAGCTTACAATTTCCTATACTGTTGATGTGTGGTTAATTGATTACATTTGGTACATATTTTCTTGATTGAGAAGCATAATCACTTTACCTAGTTTATTATTAAGAAATATTGTTGTATTCCAGGCGTGACCTGAGGGGGCAGTAATTGTAACGACCCAGAAAAATATTGATATTCAAATATTAAAGAGAGAGGAAAATAGATACAGAAACAAAAAGAGGCCGTAGACTTTGCATTTTGGAGATAATATTAAATAAAACTAATTTCAGAAAAATTGTCAAGCTTCGTCGACGAACACAGGATCTCGTCGACGAAGGTCTTCATAATTTCGACAACGAACACAGGGTTTCGTCGATGAGAAAATACTGAGAGGGTTCTGAGGCAGCCTGAGTTTCGTCGACGAATACAGGGTCTCATCGACAAAATTTGTGAAGGACTCATCGACGAATACAGGGTCTCGTCGACGAAATCCTCTATTTATATATACCCAAATCCGGGAATAAATTCATTTTAAGAAGTCCCTCTCTCTCTCTCTTTCTCCTCTCTCCTCTCTCTCCCTACAACTTTCTCTCCCTTCTCTCTTCTTTTTCGGCCCCACCAGTCGCCGGATTGACGATCCGAGGCCACCACGACGCTCTTGGTGGAATTCCATATAAGTTTGCCGGAGCAGATCGTCGAGAAAACGAAGTTGGATTTCATCCCAAATTTTGGGTAAGGTCTTTTATTGAGTTTTTGGCTTTATGGTAGTTATAAGAAATGACGTAGGCGGAAAAATAATAATATTTTGTTTTGGGATATTGTGTTTTCAGGAGGTTGATCTAGGAATCCTGCGGGTATAGAGCCTGATTTTTATAGGGGCTTTTCAAAGTTGAGGTAAGGGAAATATGCTATGCTAGGAGTTTTAATAGAGTTAATAGAGATTTTATAAGCATATTTTTATGTCAGTCTATTATACAGTTTTTATAGAAAATGAGCATAAATGTTTGTGTGGCCTAAGTAGACTTTCATGTGAATAATGAATTTATACAATTGTTATGAAACATCATACTATACTAAATACAAAGATATAAATAGTATATACATTTGATATGGTTTTCCAGCATATGAGATTATACAGAGATAGATTTATATTCGCAGAGAAATGTACATGCATATACAGTTTTTATATGAATAGTTCAGGAAACAGATATATATATATATATATACATATATACAGATACACGTATACAGTATTATTCAGATCAAGATTTATACCACAACTTTATACAGAATTTGTTATGCCATGTTTCCTATTACCATAATATACAGACAGAAATACAGAGGTAGCATCAAGATGCTACAGATGCAGTATACAGTTTTACAATATATATATATATAGTACATAAAGACAGCGTTACAGTAATTTTGGAAACATGATGAAAACAGTAAAAGAGTATATATGTATATATGTATATAGTAACAGATCCCTGAGGAAAGGTACACAGACAGATACAGATTACAGAGCACGGTATCGTTGCTAGATACAGATAGAGTGCAACCACATATCTCAGATAGTATGTGGGTACCGTCAGCCGTGCTCGGAGAGTATGCAGCTCCCCAGTACACTAGGTTGAGGGGGCCAGTTTGATGAGGTAGTAGCCAGTCCCGAGCTTAGGAGAGGATGCAGTTTGGCCGGGCTGAGGTAGTGTAGAGTATGATGACTTATCTGGAGGGCCGACCAGATAGAGTCCCGCCTACGGGCCACGCAACCCTGTCATGAGGGGTCAAATCATGACGTACAGAGTTCTAGGGATAAAAGCACAGTTATATATATATTTACAGTTTTACAGTATATGATGAGAATAGTATGATATATTATCAATATGAAAAGTAGAAAATACAGACGATACAATGTATTTTAAATTGAGAAAGATAGATATGTTTGAAAGATAAGTTTTACAGATTGTTGCATTACAGTTCAGTTGCTATATTTTAAAGTACCTTTAACTTAGTTGCCACACACTAGTGATAGCATATTTCCACTTACTGAGCGTCGACTCACCCCATTACTCTAACATTTTTCAAGTAAGCTAGTGAGGCGAGCAAACCAGGCTCGTGAATAGAGTGTAGCTCAGATCACCCTGGTTGTAGGGTGAGTTTTTGGTAGGGTTGTGTATGTTTTTGGGATAGATGATACTGGAGTGACATTTTTGTATGGTTTGTATATTCTAGAATCTAGTATTGTACAGTTTATGTATAAATGGTTTTATGATTTGTGTTTCCGCTGCGTAGGAATGTTTATTGTATATAAAAAAAAAAAACAATGAAAAATGAAAAGAATTTTGAGGTCGTTACAGTAATCCAGTCCGGTAAGGATTGTATGTAAAGGTTGAGGTTAGCTCTTTGCTAATTGACTTGGTTGTTTATGTGTTGTTCCACCCATTAAGTGAGCCAATAGTGTAATCCTTGTGCTTGTTAGCCAAGACGGGGACGTAGACAGTTTGTCGAACCTCGATAACATTTTTGGTGTCGTCTCCATTTACTGTTTTATTGTGCATGCTTAGTTAAATCAATTATGCAATTTAATTTTCGCTAATTATTTATATTGATTTATTTTATATGCACTAGATTGACCTTAGGTTTGTGTAATATTGCTGTTAGTGGATTGACCTAGGGAACAAATTTTTAAAATACCAATTGAGCCCCCTCTTGGGATTACAGTAAAGCTAACAAGAGCCTAGTAGCTTAGACTTAATAGTTATTTTGAAAAAGATCTAGATGTCTCATAGCACTGTAACCCTTTTCTCTGAGGGACCCTCTTCCACACGCTCTCCAATTTTCAGTGGTGTTAATTACACCTTCTGGAAACAAAGGATGCACATCTATCTTCAGAACACTAATTGGAAGGTGTGGAGAGTTATCTCTAGGGGTAATTATGTTCCTATGAAAACTTAGGGTATAACTAGAATTCCTAAAACTGAGGAAGAATATAATGATGATGATATGAAAACTGTTAGTTTAAATGCCACTGCTATGAATATTTTGTATTTTGGTATTGATGTAAATGAATTTAATAGAGTTATGGCATGTTCATATGCTAAGGAGATATGGGATAAGTTAGAGGTCACATATGAAGGTACTAGAGATGTAAAAGATAGTAGGATTGATATGTTGACTAGTGAGTATGAAGCATTTAGAATGAACACTGGTGAGTCCATTCAGAGCATGTACACTAGATTCACACACATCTTTAGTTCACAACATGCATTAGGTAAGACCTATCCTACATATGAGATGATTAGGAAAGTCCTTAGAGGCCTGCCTCCTATTTGAGAAGCTAAGGCTACGACCATTTCTGAGGGTAAAGACCTTAAGACCATGACATTAGATGAGTTGATAGGTTCACTGATCACCTATGAATTAGCTATAAATGAGATACTTAATGAACATAATAGGTTGAAAAAGGTGACTGCATTGAAAACTTCCACTAATACATCTTGTAAGGACTCTACATCTGAGAAGGGAGAGTCAAGCAATAAGAAAGGAGAAATCAAACGCTCCTATGTGCTATAACTGCAACAAGGTTGGGCATATCAAGTCGGAATGTCCCTTACTGAAAAAGGAAGCTAGGAAAAAGAAGAAAGCCATGAAAATGGGCATTTCATGGGATAAACTAAGCAGCAGTGACTCAAAATCAGACCGCAGTGACTCAGAGGTTGTTAACCTATGCTTGATGGCACATGATGATGAGGTATTGTCTTCTTGCTCTCCATCTTCATATTATTCTTCTGATGATTATGATTCTGATAGCATGCCTACTTTTAGAGAATTGCAATTTGAATATATTCGTGCATCTAAACTGTTGAATAAAATGACTAAGGAGAATGATGTTTTGAAAAAGAAATGCAAGAATTGGTCAAAATTATTTGAAATGGAAAAAAATTCTTATGCTTCAATTCTTAAAGAAAAAGATTTGAATATTGATGAGCTTGAAATAAAATTGGAGGATAGCTCCAAAATTGTTATTAAAGTTCCCCCCAAAGAAACTCTCTTAGCAAAGAGGGACTGGTTTTAATGGTGTTGAAAACATTAGACGACCTAATATTTATTTGGGACACTTCACACGTGAATCAAAATCTCAAATCCCACCTAAAGATCCAAGGTGTCGCAAATCGGTCACATTCAATTTGATTGCCCACTTAGGAATAAACATGTAAAAATTAGAAAGGTGTGGGTAGTTAAGGGCGATCCAGTTACTAACCCCTGGGGACCTAACATAATTTGAGGACCAGCGTCAGTTACTTAGTCTATCTTATAGGTGTGTTTGAGATCGTCCTCTTCCAAGGACAAGTGATACCTAGATAACGGGTGCTCATGGCATATGACTGACGATAAAGCGAAGTTTGCATCCATCATTCCCAAGGATGGAGGGTATGTGACGTTTGGCGACAATGCAAAAGGACGCATCATCGGCGTAGGTAAGGTCGGTAAAGATCCTCCCCTGATTATTGATAGTGTTCTATTAGTTGATGACTTGAAGCATAATTTGTTGAGCATTAGTCAATTGTGTGATAAAGGTTATAAGGTTTCATTTGAAAATGATAAATGCATAGTTGAAAGTAAATCAGATAATAAAATTATTTTTGCTGCAGATCACCATGAAAATGTATTTACTACTACTTTTGATAATCTAGTTTCACAACAAGTAACTTATTTTTTTGCAATAAATGAAGCTAGTTGGTTATGACATAGGTGCTTAGGACATGCTAGTATGGACTTGTTGTCAAAACTAGTAAGAAAAGACTTAGTGAAAGGCTTACCTAAAACACCCTTTGTGAAAGATAAAATTTGTGATGCATGTCAAATGGGTAAGCAAACAAAATCTTACTTTAAGAAAAAGAAATTTATATCTACTACTAGACCACTTGAAATGCTTCACTTGGATTTATTTGGTCCTAACTCTTTGCAAAGTCTATGTGGAAAATCATATGCTTTTGTTATTATTGATGACTATTATAGGTTCACATGGGTGTTATTTCTCTCACATAAAAATGAATCATGTGAACAGTTTACTAAGCTATGCAGGAGAATTCAAAATGAAAAAGGCTATAAGATAACTCACATAAGAAGTGATAGAGGCACTGAATTTAAAAATGATGGCATAAAAAATTATTGTGACTTAGAAGACATATCACACAACTTCTCTGCACCTAGGACCCCTCAACAAAATGGTGTGGTAGAAAGAAAGAATAGGTCATTGCAGGAAATGAGTAGGACTATGCTGAATGAACATAAATTACCTAAATATTTCTGGGCTGAGACTATAAATACTGCATGTTATGTCATGAATAGGGTGTTAATTAGACCTTCACTTAATAAAACCCCATACGAATTGTGGAACAACCATGGACCTAATATTTCCTATTTTTATGTTTTTGGTTGTAAATGCTTTGTACTTAGGGATAATGAGCATCTAGGGAAATTTGATTCTAAATCTGATGAAGACATTTTCCTAAGTTATTCTCTTAATAGTAAATCATATAGAGTTTTCAATAAAAAAACTTTAACTGTCATTGAATCTATTCATGTTGTATTTGATGAATCTAATCCATTTTCTAAGAAAGATGATGAAGATGATATTGGCATTAGAAAATTCTTAGACAAGCTATATATTGAGAACAATGTGAATGAAAATTCAGAAATAAATGATAAATCATCTGAAAATAATCAAAATGAGAATAAAGTTCAGGAGCTGCATAGGGATTGGAAATTTATTATGACCATCCTATAGATCAATTCAAAGGTGAACCAGCCACAAGATCTTCCTTGAGAAACCTAGTGAGTCACTCTGCCTTCTTGTCCCAAGAAGAACCTAAAAATATTAAAGAAGCCACAGAGGATGAGTCTTGGGTGATGTCTATGCAAGAAGAACTTAATCAATTTGAAAGAAGCAAAGTGTGGACCCTAGTTCCTAGACCTAAGGATCATACAATTATTGGAACCAAATGGGTGTATAGAAATAAGAAGGATGAGAATGAGATAGTAACTAGGAATAAAGCTAGACTAGTTGCCCAAGGTTATAATTAGGAAGAGGGGATAAATTTTGATGAAACCTATGCTCCCGTTGCTAGAATGGAAGCCATTCGTATACTACTTGCTTATGCTTCTTTTAAGAACTTTAAATTATATCAAATGGATGTTAACAACGCATTTCTTAATGGCTACATTAATGAAGAAGTGTACGTAAAACAACCACCTGATTTTGAAAATCATAAATATGTAAATCATGTATACCAGTTGTCCAAAACCTTGTATGGATTGAAACAAGTTCCTAGAACTTGGTATGAGAGGCTTAGTAGTTTTCTACTAGAAAATGAGTTTACCCGTGGCAAAATTGACACTACACTTTTCATCAAATCCAAAAATGATGATATGCTTATTGTTCAAATTTATGTTGATGATATCATTTTTGGAGCCACTAATGATGAGTTGTGTAATGAATTTGCCAAATGCATGCAAAGTGAATTTGAAATGAGCATGATGAGTGAACTTAGTTTCTTTTTAGGGCTACAAATTAAAAAAGCTAAAAATGGAACTTTCATATGCCAATCTAAATATGTCAGGGACTTGCTAAAGAAATTTAATATTGAAGATAGTAAAATTCTTGGTACTCCTATGAGTTCTTTCATGAAACTTGATAAAGATGAGCAAGGAATCCCTGTTAATGTAAAATTGTATCATGGCATGATTGGGAGTCTTCTATACCTTATAGCTAGTAGGCCTGATATTATGTTTAGTGTGTGCACGTATGCTAGGTTTCAGGCCGCTCCTAAGGAATCTCATCTAGTAGTAGTTAAACGAATCCTTAGGTATCTAGTTGGAACCATAGAGTTAGGATTATGGTATCCTAAGCATACAACTTTTGAGATTGTTAGTTATGCTGATGCTGACTTTGCCGGTAGTAAGGTTGATAGGAAAAGTACTAGTGGCACTTGTCACTATTTAGGACAATCTCTCGTTTCTTGGTTCTTCAAGAAACAAAACTCAGTTTCCTTATCCACAACCAAAGCAGAATGTATTGCGACTGGAAGTTGTTATGCTCAAACTTTATATATGAAACAACAACTTGTGGATTTTGGGTTGCACTATGATACAGTATCGATTAAATGTGATAATACTAGCACAATCAATATTTCAAAGAATCCTATCTCACATTCACAAACTAAACATATTGAGATTAGACATCATTTCCTTCGTGATCATGTGTAGAAAGGGGATGTGGCACTTGAGTTTGTATGCACAAATGAGAAATGGGCAGATATTTTCACTAAACCACGCCCATAAGATAGGTTCATATAGATTCGACGTGTGCTAGGTCTAATGCACAGTAGGGATGCCTCCTAGATATTTGATAGACGGCATGAACTTAGGAGAGGCTTTCAAAAAATCTTAAGTCTAACAATTGATATAATAATTGGTATCACTTTAAATATTTCATTGGTTTAGAGTTTATGAATTTGGCTGTGTTTTGAAATGCATAATCTTCATATCTATTGCATGATGATGATTGTATTTATATTTTATATCTTGATTATACTAGACTGTTTGGGTTAAGTAGTTGTGGATAAACTATTAATTTTTAAAACTCCAAGCATGTCATTTTTATACAGGAATTTTTGGGAAAATATCCTATTTTCAAACGACATGCTGTCTAAATTTCAAAAAATTCCCCAAATCTATCTTTTATATTAATGCATCATACCCAATGCCTATGACTGCATGTTTTATATGTTTCATAGCCCTTTTTGCCGCTGCCAAAAGGTGGAGAAGAGAAGAGGCAAAAATTGGGTAGTACTTGAAAAATTGTTTGCATTGATAATTCTTTTACATTATGTATATTGCTAGGGGGAGCCTTTCAAGGCAATACCCACTTTTTGCATGGTGTATTTGTCATCATAAAAAAGGGGGAGAATGTTGATCTTATAGGTCATACTCGATTTCGATGATGACAAATACTCAAGTATTTGATGGCTATCTAGTCTGTGTGCAGATTTGTGTTAGCAGATACATTAATGGCACATGGAGTAAAACCTGAAGGTCCTGAAGATTATTTTATGTTGTAATTTATATCATTATTTAATTCGGGTCTGTAATAGTAATTATTGGAAAAAGGTTTGTAATAATCTCTACATATCATACATATAGGTTTGTTGTAAGTTCATAGACCTTAGAAAGACCTTAGGTCCTTACACAAATGCATAAAATAGTCCCCATAATCACTTACACTATCAGGGGAAAGAATTGAAATGTATTGGACTAAATAGGCAAAATTTTAAAAGGTCGGGCGACCGAACCCGTTGTATTCAAAACACCTCGGGTGCCTGAATCGTGGACCGGTCAACAAGTTGAACTGAGTTTGGCAAACTGAACTGAAATGAACACATCGTCCACGGGTGACCGAACCTCTGAGGTGACTATTTTCACCAACTCAGCCAACCGAACTTTAAATTCAAAATGGCCCCGGGTGACCAAACACTTGAGTTCGGTTAACGAATGAGAGACCAGGCGACCGAAATGCAGACATAATGAAATTGTCATAGTTCAGCATACCGAATCGTGATTCGGGCACCTGAACGTTCAAAAGTTGCTTTTTTAACTAAGTCTATTTGGGCGACTAAACCGTGGTTTAGCCACCTGAAAACTCTCGGATTATTTATTTTTTACCGAGGTTAAAATTATTTGAACGAGATTATTTTTTCTAATTGGCTTTTAAATAATTCTAATAATGCCCTACGAGTCCTTAACGATCACAATTTGGGCCACTTCTATATATAGGCTCTCATTTGTGCAAATTAGCAAGAAATTGATGAAATCATTAGCAAAAATCCTCTCAAACCCAAAAAGCTCATTTTGCCCAATCTTCTTCAAATACTCTCATACAATCATCTTCAAATACTCTCATACAATCATTCCTTTGATTAATCCTAGCATTGTGAGGGTTCTTATTGTGCTTATTGCTTTGATATAGATTGCTTAACACTCTCATTAGATTGGTTGTTGATTATTTGATTTTTAAGAGTTAAGAAAGAGTGTTTTCCACATATTTAATTTGATAATCTTGTGTTTGGGGAAACTCATTAGTTTGTGGATCTTTGCATTGTTGTTACAAGATTCCTATAGTTATAATTTTTGTTGTGCAAAATATTTTACAAGCTATATTTTTTCAAACAAATCTTGTGCTTATTTCATTGAGGAAAATATTTTGAGATTGTTTGAATATTGTTTCCAAAATCTTTGAAACCCTAAACTATTATTGAGATTTGCTATACTTTGTTTCAAAGAAATATCTTGTTAGAACACTCTTGAACATATTTGGGAATATACCTTGCTGAGTGTTTGCTTGCACAAAATTTCATCACTGAGCTTACAATTTCCTATACTGTTGATATGTGGTTAATTGATTACATTTGGTACATATTTGCTTGTTTGAGAAGCATAATCACTGTACCCATTTTATTATTGAGAAGGAATGTTGTATCCTAGGCATGACCTGAGGGGGCGGTAATCCAGCCCGATAAGCATTGTATGTAAAGGTTGAGGTCAGCCCTGTACTAATTGACCTGGTTGTTTAGGTGCCGCTCCACCCGTTAAGTGAACTTATAGTTTAATTCTTGTGCTTCTTAGCCAAGGTAGGGATGTAGGCTATTTTTCGAGCCTTGATAACATTTTTGGTGTCGTCTCCATTTACTGCTTTATTGTGCATGCTTTGTTAAATCAATTGTGCAATTTAATTGCTGCTAATTATTTATATTGATTTATTTTATATGCACTAGATTGACCTTAGGCTTGTGTAATACTGTTGTTAGTGGATTGACCTAGGCAACAAGTTTTTAAAATACCAATTCACCCCCCTCTTGGATTACAGTAAAGCTAACAGGATCCACTATTCACATTTCTTATTCTCTATTTTGCTCACTATTCACCATCACCTCAACGAATCCATCCGCGATCTCTCAATCTCCCATCTCTCCATCTCTCCCATGATTCCCTCCATTTCTCCATTCTCCATTCTTTGTTTCCCCCCAATCAGCCTCCTATCACAGCTGACAGATCCACCTTGATCTCCGGCTTCTTTGTCATCCACACTTACCAGCAGCTCTGTCGCTGTCACTTCTGACCACCATCCTCATGCCTTTAAATCCTTGATTTTTGCCATCGCCTCTACCCAGCTTCAAACCTATTCCGATCGTCCTTCTCATTGCCATCCTCTAGCACACCACAATTCTCTTCTTTTCATTTCTTTCCATCCCTGCTCGTCGTGCATCATCTCTCAAACTATCACTCTTTCCGTATCTTGTCTGCAATTGTGAGTCAGCATCGTATCTCAGACTCTCAGACTCTCAAATCCTCTTAGACACTGGAGCGGCCTCCCTCTAGATGAACTCACTCTTAACTCTCTGACCTCCCTTGCCTTCCCCCTCATCTAGATTCCCTCACCGTCTCACACAACCATTTCCGATCACTGTCATTTATGATCGTCGTCTCCCTTTTTCTTGCACCAGAGACTCGCATTGCCATTCAAAAATCCCCGTCTTTAGACTAGCTTGCACTGCCCTTCACAGCTCCGACTGGTGACCCTCATTCTCCCATCGTCATCATCCCGGCCTACCTCCACGGTCGTCTCGTGCTCCCAGGAGCTCCACACACCTGTTTCATCATTGTCCTGCACAGACTCCTCATAGTTCTTCCCAGTCTCACACCTGTTGCAGCCTTGTCATTGCCGAACCCTCTCGTCACCGTTGTCCAACCCTATTCCACCATCACCATAGCTGCTACCTCCCCCTCAAATCTTCTGCGCCCCACCATCTCATCAAACCTCACCGTTTCAGACTCCCTCTTAGCTCTCAGCTCTCTTCCATCCTAACGAACCAGACACCCCGTCGTAGTTGTCTCCTCCCAGTTGGCTATGCACCAACTGTTGGAATTGGTGTGATCCAAAGAGGGGGGGTGAATTGGGTTTTAAAAATATTTTGGCTAATTTAAACATTTACACTAATTCACCACAGTTCATATCCTATTCATAATACAAATGTGTATGTAAGTTAATGAAACGATAAATGCAGACATACACGTAGAACATATCTCATTTGAAATTGAGGTGTGCATACAAATAATTATAACTATAAATGAAAGCATACACATGTGTAAATTTAAGTGCAGAAATATAAATGAGCAAGAGAGAGAGCGACACAAGATTTGTTATTGAGGTTCGACCAAACCAGCCTAACTCCCCGCCTTGGGTGTCCCCCTTAAGGATTACACTATCCCTACTCACTTAAACGGACGGAGCAGAAGCCGTTACAACCTCTTCTTACGGGGTGAGGTAAACCCCAGCTCAATTACAAGGCTGAGCCCAACTTGTCTCCCTTACGGGGCGGAGACTCTCCAATTCAATTTCTGGGTTAAACCGAACCGGTCTTACTTATTGGGCTGAGACTCCCTAGTTCAATTAATGGGTTGAACCTAACCGGTACAATAAAATTATTTTTGTACATAAAAATGCTTTTGAAAAATACAAGAAGAAATGTACACATTTAAGCTCAATACATGCACTCTCTAATGATATGCATTATGCTCAGTAGAGTAAGGGTGTTAATCTAAATAATTATTACACAAATAAAACAAATGAAAATATCAAAATGATTATTATGTTCTCCACCAAAGATTTTTCCTAATAAAAATGTTTGGAGAATTTGGAGTTTAGGCTCAAGAAAAATATTTTTACAATAAAGAATTTTTTCCAAAACATGTTTATCAAGAAAAAAAATTGGAAGAAATCTTAAGTCTACTCTCAAAAATGATTTTCAAGATAAAATCTAAGTGAGAGTAAGTGCATGTGAATATAACAATAAATGCCCAAAATAAATATACTCTCTTTGAGAATAATTTTGAAATGGAAAAGTGAAAGAGAGTTGGAGAGTTTTGCTTAAAAGATTTTGCCCCAAAAGAATAATTTTAGCAATAAAAATGATTAGGGGGAACTTTGATTAATAAAGGATTTGAGAGAAAATTTAAACTAATCAAAGTTGCTAATCTTAGCAAATGAAGGGGTATTTATAGTTTTTTTTGAAAAATATGACCGTTAGGGACACAATCAGTATTTTTAAAAATGTTTAATTAAAAAATAAGTGTGTTTAGGGCTGAAAAAATAACCCAACCCGAGAGGTTCAGTCGCCCGAACAGACACAAAGTCTGTATTGGGTTTAGGTGACTGTGGGTGAGTCTAGTTGGCTGAAGCCAAGGTGACTTCCCAAACCTTCATAGGTTAGGCACCCGATTCATTGGTTCGGTTTGCCGTGCCTCACCATTCGGTCACCCGGGATGATTTTGAACTATAAGTTCGGGTTATCGGGGATAGTGGAATAGTCAATGACTAGAATTCGGTCGACCGTGGAAGCTACCTTCATTTTTGGTTTGGTCCCCCCAAGCTTCAGTCAACTATTTGACTTTTTGGCCAACAGTGTGTTCGGTCGACTGAGGGCTATAACACATAAATCGGTCAGTCGCCCAAGGCTTTTAATTAAGCCTAAAAACCCAACGTCGATTGACCAAAGTCTGCCCTAAGGTTTGTCTATGGCCTATCTGAGCATTAAGTCATATAATACAGGATGTATGCATTTATTACAGACCAAAATATAAAAACCTAAATGCATATACAGATTAAATCAAATGTCTTCTTCTTCGCCTTTCTGACAGCATGGAATGTGCCTATGTGTATAGTCTTTACGTGTCTTTGGCTTCCATTCTCAGCCCCCTTATGTATGTATTGAATTATGATCTATTCAATTAATAGATACACACATAAGTAACTTGCGATTTGTCATAATTAAAACCAGGGATCGGACTCAAAAAGCCAACACCAGTTCCACCGTCTGTCTCCGGCATTGCCGTCTCGCGCCAGAGCCTCGTCGCCTCCACTGCCCATTCTGACTGTTGTACCAACCTCATCGCCATTCTGTCCCTCGCATCGGACATGTGAATTTCCTATGCTCAGGTCTTTTGCCTATGAGACACACACCCAAACTCCCATATATCCACATATATATATATATATATATATATATATATATAGATCTATCAACTCACTGTCTCTTTCATTTTACACACACTCACCCATACCTACACACACACTTTCGCACACATTGATACACACTCAAGCATACACTATCAATACACATAAACACGAACTGTCAACACCCACAAACACACACTGTCAACACCCATGCACGCACTCGAAGACACAATGTTACTCGCCACTACAACACACACATGTACACACACTTCTTGCGCACCTTATGTACGACTTCATGCCCGTCCACCGTGCACTCACATGCTCTCTCTCGATTTTGGTATGAGGGGTTTTGTTTGTGATGTAATAACCCAAATTCAGAAAATAAAAGAAAAGCGGTAAATAAATGAAGAGAAAAGAAATTTAAAAAGGGCATTAAGTAGGGATTCATCGACGAACTTGTTTTCCTTGTCGACGAACGTCCTTCTTGGTCTCGTCAACGTATACACGTGTCTCGTCAATGAGGAATTACCAAGAGCAGGGAAAATGAATTACCGAGAGCAGGGAAAATTTAGGTTTTTAAATGCTTCATCGACAAACACAATGTTCTCATCGACGAAGGCTAGATTATAAAGAGACCCTGGATCCATTTTCAGCGTGAAAAATATCTCTCCTCTTGTTTTTTCTCTCTAAGGTTCGGTTCTCCTACCTTCTCTCTTTGATTCTGGTCTGAATTTATCCCAATTCGATGATCGGAAACCACCACAAGGTTCCTAAGGTGATTCTCTTCAAGTTAACCGAGGCAGAAACTTGATTTGGAGTTCTTGGGCACCACTCCAAAAATTAGGCCAAGTAGGGTATATTTAATATAAAATTAATTGTTGGGAGTTTGTGGTCTTAGGAGATGTTAAATGATAAATATTTTGGGGTCGAACTGATTAAATTAGGAATTTTTGGAATACAGAGTTCAGTTTCTCGTTCATTTTAGGCTGAACTTCGAGGATCAGGTAAGGAGAAATAAAATTATACCAAGTTTTTATTTTAATTTGAAATGGTCATTTTCAAGTATAGGAATCATATAATTATAGTATGATTTTCAAGACAGTTCAGTCAATTTAAAATAATGATTTGGTTATAATGTATAATTTGAGAAAAACTATGGCGCATGAGAATAATCCTTTATAATTAACTGATTGAGAATACTATTCGCTTGAGAATACTGTTGGTTGAGAATACTGTCTGCTTGGTGATCAACTGTGAATACTTTCTGGTTGTGAGTACTGCTTGGTTGTGAACATTGTTTGATGGTGAATATGGGTTGATGGTTAATACTATTTGTTATGAGTGTAAATGTGTAGTGAAATACGTAGCTGCCCTATGTGGGCTACGTACAGTGTGAGTACGTAGCTGCCCTACGTGGGCCATGTATAGTAAGGGACGTAACTGCCCTACGTGGGCCACGTATTGTGAGGTATGTAGTTGCCTTAGGTGGGCCACGTACTGAGTCCAATGGATTGTATTGTATCCTGTGTGAATGAAATGTGGTGTATATGGTTGTTGACTTTTTTGGATGATTGATGTGAATGTGTGTGTATACTAGTATGTGAACTTAAATGCATAAATAATTATGGCAAAGTAAATCTCTCCATCCGAGGGCTTATTGAAAAAGGCGAGTGCCCTAGTAATTATAGTTTGGTACCAGAGCAGAGGGAAGTTACATGTATGGGTGTGTAAATTTTCCTATTCTTGAAAACTTCGCTTATAAACATAACTTTGAGGGCTTACTGAGTAAGGTGAGTACCCTGGTAGTTATAAAGGTAATAGAATAAAGGGAAGATATATGTATAAGCGTGTAATCTTCCCAATCCTTGGGAACCTTCACTATAAATATTGGTTTTATTTGTGTGACTACAATTTGTATGTGCCTTGCTGTTGTTGTTGATCAATTGATGAGTTTCCATTATATATATTAAAACTCTTCTGCCACACACTACTATAGTTTATTTTTTCCTTACTGAAAGGTGTCTCACCCCAAGGATTTATTAACTTTTCAGGTCCTTCAGGTGATCGAGCTTAGAAAGCTCTAGGGCAGGGTTTAGAATCTTGGAGACTTGTGAGTGGTAGTAGAAATGAAATATGTATAATAATATTTTAGAATTTTTGGTTATGTAATATATGTGGATGGATACTCCTTTTTGGGTTGTATATAGTACTCTGGTATTTTATTTAAGGTTGTTCATTATTTTTTCGCTGCGTGAATGGTATCAGAGACAGTGATTGGTCTCATCACACCCCGGACCCCACATGACGGGTTTCGGGGCGTGACATGTGAAGGCAGGTTTTGATTTAGATTAGTATACATGGAATAGCCTTGTGAGGATGCATACAACTTGCTGTACAACTTGGTTTGCTGTTAGAGTTTATCATTTCCTTTTATGTTTAGTTCATTGCGATGATTACATCTATTAATTATGTCAGGCTTGGTTGTCATGGATTGGTATATATGTGTGTGTGTGTGTGTGTGTGTGTGTGTGTTAAGCAGTAGGGACACGTGGCCTCACTCGAAAGGTTGCACGTGTCCGATCTGTTGGCCTTGACCAGGCCTAAAGTGGTTGACCCTCCTTGAACCGGTTCTGTCTTTAACCAATTTGGGTCTCTAGAACCGGTCTTAGACCGATTCTGGTCTTTGTTCCTTTTTATTTTATTATTTTTAATGGTATAAAAACTCACAAAAAATCATAAAAATCTTAAAAAGTTCATAAAATTAAAAAAATTGTAAAAATATTTTTGGGACTTGATTTTCATTATTTTTGCTTTAATTGTTTTTTGTTATTTCAAAATTCGAGAAAAATGTGGAAAAAATTCAGAAAAATAGAGAAAAATCAAGAAAAGTATTTTGACTTGGAAATCATTTTTGGCACTCTATTCTATCCCAAATAAATTCCAAAACCTCCTAAAATATTTTTTTCATACTTAAAGAAAACCCCTAAACTTCAAAAATCCCGAGAGCTATTTTCATAACCTATTTTCTTGATTTTCCGTTTCCGGTGATTTAAAAGGGAGGCATGAGCTCTTCGAAGTACGATATACCCTGGTTATGAGGGAATACTTATATAGTATTTATATTGTGTATTTCTTTACAATTTTTGAAAGGGAATAGTTTTAAAGGCTTATTAAATTAATTTTGGGATAGTTTTTGATTAATTAGGTACCGTTCATTAGAACGGGTGGGTAGGGGTGCTGATACCTTCATTTCGCATAACCGAACTCTAGACCGGAAACCAGATTCTCCCTTACTTGGTTAGTGATCTAACCACACCCCAAAAGTACTTCTTTTTTTTTTACGTCCCAACTCATTTCCGACTGATTCACCCTTACTAGGTGGTGACAATGGTGCGTTCTGTTGGCACCTTTTAGGGTAATCCATATGTGGTGATCAAGTGTTCTAACCAGCCTTTTGGTTTGGCTAGTGCCATGTGTTCAAAAGGGTTCAAAACATGACATTCACTTTTGACTCCCCACGTACACCTACGGGGGAAGACCGCGAGAACCTTCTTTAGCAGTGGCGAGTTGGTGGGCTTTATCCGAGAAAATATTCCGCGTTCGCGAGATGAAGGGGGAGTGGTGGGGGCGGGGCATTTAGGTGCGGTGATCGCCCTTGTATGTGGTATGATCAGGATGACGCCGCGGTCGGACGAGTTCAGGGGAACGCTGGGACAATGTTTGTGGAGTGTTTGCAGAGGTTTTACCTCCCAGGGGGGGGCTCGCTTCGTGGGGAGGAGGAGGGAGACCAACATGGTTCGCATTTCTGGGATCTTGAGTCCCAGGCTCCCCTGATCCGCGAGAATATAATATGTACCCTTGTCTCTCCTATTATACCATGGTGGGCCACTCGCGCGTGACACCCCTTCACGTTGTTTAACGCGTAGCGATCACTACTAGGTGGTGACACTGGAGATGGTAGGCAGGGGGGGCATCCGGTTGAGGGGCGGGGAAAGGGCCGCTGCACCTTTTAGGGGACACCTTACTTGGGGTAGTGATCAAGTGTTCTAACCACACCCCCAAAAGGTTAAATTACCTTCTTTTTTTTTTACCTCTTGTCCCAACTCATTTCTGGGAACATCGCGAGAATATATATATACCATGGTGGGCCACGTGTCACCTACTAGGTGGTGACACATGGTGCGTTCCTGTTTGCACCTTTTAGGTGACATCACCTAGAGATGTGGCATGATCTTAGTTGTTCGCATTGTGTTTTCTGTGGATGACTAGATTGCTGTCATGTCAACAATCTAGGCCTTTTGGTTTGGGCTAGTGGCAGTTTGTCATGTGTCTACTAACATGGAAGGTGACTTCAACATGACATCACTTTGCCACGTGTCAATTCACTGGGTGCCATTTGTCACCCTTGGATGAGTGACATGTGGCAAGATCAAGCGACTTCTCGCTTGTTCCTTTGAACTAGGTTAAACCGATTTGACCCAGGCCAACTCGAGACTCGTTGACCTAGTGAGGATTGTAATAGAATCACTTTGACCTTACTCAATAGTGATTCTATTAGACTCCTTGAGTTAAGTGCACACCTTACATGAATAGCTTGTAGCTTGCATGCCTTAAATAATGATTGCATATGCTATTGAAATGAACTTCCATAATAAATCTTCCTCTAAACTTGGGGGTTATGTTTTCGCATGCCCTCAAGAAATTGAAGGTGAAAGGGGTTTTATCTATTGCAAGGAATCCCAATATTTAAAGTTCGGGTAAAAGAAACCCCTTAACTTGGAATAAACTTAATAAGCAATTAATCCTCATAGAGATCACTATGGGTTTTGTCTCTGCACGCCTTCGGGAATCCTGAGGTGAGGGTAGCTTTTGCCTTTCATAGGACTGGCCAATATACTATGTACTGGTAATTGAAATAAAAATGAAGAATATGAGTTTTTATTGGTTAAGTTCGAAGGTGATCCAAGGCTAATCAGGCACTGTCTATTGGACGGGTCTAAAGGGGTGTTAATATCTTCTTTTCACATAATCATACTTCTAAATTCGACCTGATAATGCAAACTATTGACTATCAGTTTTCTTGGACCTTGGAATAGTTTAAAGACCAATGAACTAGTAGTATATTAAATATGTGTTCTAATATCACCTTAAGTTAAAATAGGTCAGAGGCAACTCCATTGGACTACATTTTGACCCATTTCTCACCACATGCATTACCCTTTCATATAATCTCGAGTTTGCTATTCGCTCAAGGCGATTTGGAGATTCGACCCCTCGTATCTCGAGACTCCACCCCTCTTGGACGTTGCAACAAACATATATGACTCACCCACTTTGACGTCCTCATCTTGACAACTTTTACTTTTTGGATATGTTGTTTCTTAGTTGTCAATATTTTCATTCATATAGCATAGTTGGTCTTACAGTCATTCTACACAACTTTCTTTTTAATTTTAAGGATATTATACAATCACATAGCGCACCTAATGTATTTCTACATATTACCAAACCTGCTTTAATTTTATGTATTACATCTTTTTCAGTTTCTCCTTCAACTTGCATAATAGATCCAAGGTATCAAAATCTATTAGTGTCATTGATTTCTTGACCATCAAGTTTAATCTTTTCTCCACTATTCCTCCTACTATATATGACTAAAAACTACATTTCATATGTTTTTTCTTATTTCTACTTATTCTAAAACGTAAAATTTTTAAAACTTCTCTCCATAATTTTAACTTAAATTCTTTTCCATCCCTAGTTTCATTAATCAAGACAATATCATATGCAAACAATATATTCTGTAGAATCTCACTTTGAATATTCTTTGTAAGTTCATCCACTACTAAGGCAAAAATAGTAGGACTCAAAATAGATCCTTGATGTAGACTTATTGTAAGAAGAATTCCCTAGCTTCTCCACATGTAGTTCCATCGTACATATCCTTAATGACATCAATATACGTACCAAATACGCCTTTTGTTTCTAAAACCCACTATATAAATCACCTAAGTATCCTATTATATGCTTTCTCTAAATCAATAAAAACTACATGCAAGTTCCGCTTATTTCCTTTAAATTTTCCATTAATTTTCTTAAAAGATATATATTTTCTGTAGTAGGTCTCCCATGCGTAAAATCAAATTGATTTTCTTAGATCCTCATATCTAACTTTAATATTTGTTCAACTACCCTTTCCCATAGTTTCATTGTATGACTCGTACGTTTAATTTCACAATAGTTATTTTAATTTTGAATATGTTCATTAATTTTATGTGTTTAGGTATTAAAATGTTTTTCCTCCATTAATCTATAATTTTCTTAGTTTTTATAATTGTGTTAAATAAATTCGTTAATTCTATTATCACAAAGGCATTTCCAAATTCAATTGCGATGTTATCCAGTCCTATATATACATTAATTCTAATTTTGTGAATAAATCTCATATTTTTTTAATACAAACTTAACTTCATTAATTCTAATTTTGTGAATAAATCTCATATTTTTAGAATTTTCCTCATTTTTCAATTCAAAATTTAATCTTTTTGCTTGGTTTTCATTATAGCTTAATAAAGTAACTATAGCATACTCTAAAGAATGTTTGGCTCTACACCATATCCTATTTTCCAATCACCATCTTTGATCATTTTCTCTTTAAATTAATTTTATCGTATTTTCTCCCTTCATGTTCCACCACCTAGTTTTCTTGCCCTAATTTATATTATCCTTTCTCTTTCATTTTTTAATACAGATATCTAACACTAAAACTTTATGTTGTGTAGTTAAGCTTTCACTTGAGATAACTTTGCAGTCTTTACATGGTAAATGATCTACTCTTTTAGATAAGAAAACAATCTTTGAACCTTTTTTTTTTTTAGTTTTGAGGATTATTAAATGTTCTTCTCTCTTCTTAAAAAAAGTATTCATTGTAATAGGATAATATGACATGGTAAAATCTAAGATCATATCTCTAGACTCTTTCTTATCTCCATATCCATGTCCCCATGTATCCTCTCATAATCTTTATTATCCTTTCCAATGTGCCCATTCAAATAAACTCTTATGAATATTTTGTCAATCCTTGATATCCCTTATAGTATATCTTCCCAAATTGTCTCTTAAGGTTTTCTGCTAATCCTATTTGAGGAATTTTAGTACTAATGGCATTTATTATCTTGTGGATTCAAACTATCTTGGTCTTTATGATTTTATTCCCTACTCTTTTGACATCCACAACACTATCTTTTAGCTCTATCTACAATGATTCCTATTCAATTCTTATGCTTTTCTTTTCCAGTATACCAAAATTTGAACCCTAATTTGTCAATTTATCTAATTTTCCTCCATGCCCACTTAGTTTTTCAAAGGCAAATTACGTTAGTTTTTCTTCTAATGATTATGTCCACTATCTCCATGCTTTTACCTGTAAATGGTCCTCCTATGTATTCCAAGTCACTAACCTAATCCTAACCTTCTAAACAAACTTCTTTACCCGCCCACGTTTAGAATAATGCAGAAACCATCACATATTTGATACCATACCCAGGCATTGATACAACACCTCACTTCAAGACGATGACCTAGCCCATTCTTGCCCATTATTCACTATACCCGAGTGGTATAAGTGCAACATATTACTCATAGGGGACGACCCAAAGATAATCAGTAAGGATTCATATGTTAGAGATTTGACAAGTTTTACCTAACTATCAAGAAGCCTAAACCTAAATTATAGAACAAGAAGTAGCTCATCTCCCATCCAATACCCCTTCCCACTCTTCCCTTCTATACTGATCGTTGACGGGATGTCCCCTAGGAACGGTATATCTAATTTATTGATATGAAGTATGAAACAAGTGAGTTTGATTAAAAATTCTATTATGCAAATTTGATAGGATTTTTGGGATTACATTGATTTCTAAAGGATGATTTCTTTCCCCCTATCAAAATTATTGTCATAAGATTGTTAATCATACGATCTAAACAAAATTTAAGAATGGTTATTAAGGGAGGTTTAAGGGTTGGATCAATTAGGGTTGGAGAATCAAGACGAATTAGTAGTTACTGGGTGTTGGCATTGGTCGCATGTCTGATTTTGACCTGGAATCCGAACCTAATAGCCAAAATTTTGGTATTCTTATTATATATCACTTGAAAGATAACTGGGTCTAGTTTCTAGGCCCCAGGCAGCACCTTAATCCAATTCTTCTGGACTGAGTTATGCCCAAATATTTGAGCAATACACAAGCTTTCTAACAGCCACGTCCATTGCCCAGTGGTAATGCCAATCTTTCTTTTAAAATTTTGTACTATGATTCACAGATAATATATGGTTGGAAAGATGGTTAAGCCTAGTTTCTAATGCAACAAATGGACTTTAATTCCAAGGTTTCTAGGAGTTATAGTTGTTCTACCTAAGAATGAGCAGTTTGGTGCATTTCTACCTAAACCTTAGAACGAATTCTAATTTTATGCAACACTCTTGTTTAGGTTTCTAAACTTGTTTATTGAACGTTTTTGCTTGTTTGGAGTTAACGCTATTATATTTGATTTGAAAACGAGAATAATTGATTGCTATTCAACATGTTTACACAATGACAAATTTTTTTTCTGTATAAATGTTTCAATAACGAATTTCTTTATGAAACTTGTGGTGAATGATACTTATTTTTTTTTTATATTAAAAATAGGGTAAGTCCATGGAATAAATCTTTACGTTCATATATGCTCAAGCTATTTGAACTATTTTATGAGAATGTTTAATATTTTTTAGAATTCTATTGGATTTTTGAATAAAAGAAAAAAGGCAGGAAAGAAGATTGTGATTGTATCCGCATATGCTTGGTAAGAAGCAGAATAATCTTCTCCTTTGAGAATAATCAAAAATGAAAAATATTTTAATTAAATATCTCATGTGCAAAATTGTTGAAGTAGTTCAACCCATTGTTGTTTATGAAATGCATATTTAAAAATTTTACTTGGTTTGGGCATTTGTGTATACTTTGTTTTTACGACTGTCAAATGGTTATGAATGAACTAATGGTCTCTAATGAATGGAATAATCAAACTAGTTCTAAGAATCGTACCAACGGGTATAACGTTGGTGCCCGAATCATGAAATTATTGCTACAACTTACGTCCCGAGCATAAAGTGACAACAGTATGATTTTTATTTGTGAAGAACTAAGAATGATTATAAAAGAATAAAATAAATGTGTAGAAGTTTGATCTATAAATTGCTTACGGTATACTCTTCAAGTTAGGAATTTGTTTGCTTACTTACTAAACGTTAGGATTCATGGTTTTAATGAGCATGACTAGCATTTATGGTATATGAAACTGTACTTAGATCTTGAAGTGTTTGACGTTGTGTTTGTGAAGTAATTGTAGCTTATCTCCTTCTTCTCTCTATATATGTTTAAGGTAATGAAAGGAACGTGCAATGCTGCGTCTCAAGATGCAGATACTTGCAACTATATTGGAAGTTCTTGTTTTATATTAGCTGCTTTGGGTTCTTGTTAGATTGATTTCGGATGATAAAATTTATTTTTGACGTTGATAACTTGTGTTTAATGTCTTTGAAGTATAGTACCTTATTAGATTTTCTTTTCAGGAATGATAAGACTAAGGCATGGTATTTTGATTGAAGTAGAGACTATTATTAATGAAGATATGGAGAATTGTTAGTCATGCGTGATGGGTTCACACTATTTTCCACTTTAAAACAAACTCTATTTTCTACCTTCTAATCTTAAAAAGCAAAAAAAAAAAAACCATAATTTATATAATTCTTTAAAAAAGAATTGAAAACACAACTAAAGAGCCTTAGAAGTCGGTATGCCCTAAGCATGGAACTACCTTCTGTTAAAATCACTGTTTGTAAAACATCTCTAGAGAAGTACAAAAATAATTACATGATTAATACAGTTGTTTTGTTTATTATGCATTATGCATGCTGATTACCATATATAAAAACATGCAAAAGTTGTAGTTTATAGAGCATTAGGAAGTAAAACCTGAATCATAATTACAATAAGCAAAGTTGCTTTTTCTTTTATTTTATGACTTTTCATGTTCTTGCAAGTTAAGAGATTCATCTAAACACAAGGACTGTGTCTTTGACACGGTTTTCTCCATCCATGGCATGATCCTTACCCTTCTCAAGCGAATGCCATTGTCAGTTTCAGTAGAAAAACCAACATCCCTTGACGACTTCAATTTTGAAAGTTCACTTCCTAAGCAAGGTATTGGCAATAATTTCTTTCATTGCTAAATAAAATCATGTTTTTTACAACTGGATCACCTGACAGCATAATCTACAAATTGAGGAAGGCTATCATATTCAGGAATAGATATCCCACAGTGATTGTTTATATACTTCCCAATATAGGCAAACCTGATGGCGTTTCCGGAATGGGGCAAGGCAACGAGTGCTAGGAATGAGCAGAAGAAACTTCAGAATCTTCACTTTTCTGAACAAGTAGCAGATTCTCTTCAACACTAACCGAGGCATCTGCCTTTATCGGCATCTCTAATCTGGGAATTATGGGAGGGATTGTCCTTCGCGTAACTGTCATCTTCAACCCTTCAGTTGTGTGAATTGTTGCTCCTGTAGTCATCACAACCTGCATTTACATTGTTTCCTTGTTAGATTTTGCACTTCATGTTCCTCTCCCTTCCTAAATTTGAGTCAAAAGTTGGATGAGGTGCGGTTCATTAGCCAGAAAAAAAATATACATTGAGAATTATCAGAATTTGAGAGTTTATTTGGCTAGCAAGCAATTCGACTCCATACAAGGCCCACTCATGTCTAATTCGGAGCTTTCAGTTGCTAGAATTTATGTTTCCACCAGTGACTAAAGTTTGAGTTTTATTCATCAAACTTTCAAGTCATTGTGTTTCACTAGGTTGGGATAGCTAATGGTTGACACAAGTATGGAAAATGTTGACTTACTGGAGGTGCTCCAACTGCCATTTGGAAGTCAAATCGACGAACAAGCATTGCAAGTGCTACTGCAGTCTGCCAATCAGCAAGATAAAAGTTGTAATTCAAAGAACACATCGTTTCATGAGAAGCAAACAGGTTGTTTACTGACACATTTCTATCTAATAAATAATATAAATGTTTACATCCTTAATGTCAGTTACCTAATTAGTATAGATATTTACAGCAACTAATATTAGATGATACACATAATTACCTCAAATGAAGCAAACATGTCCCCCACACATTTCCTTGGTCCTCCACCAAAGGGCAGGTAACTAAACAGTGAATGTTAATAAATCATCAATGTATAGCAACTTAAACATCAGATATGACATTGAACATGTATATTTAACACAGTTAAGAGAGGGAAAACTTAACAATGACATTGATTTTAACTAATAAAAAAAAAAAACAGTATCTCAAAAATAATTTACTTCAAAATTGATTACAGAGAACCAGAAAATAAATAGTGCTCCCATATGATACTAGTAACAAAGACATTATTGTGTGAAATGACAGAAAAAACCAATTCCATCGCTCTGATGTTTAACAGAAAAATGTAAAGTGCTTAATCCCAAGGTGCATAACAATATTAACCTGGAAAGGAATTATGATCCCCCGTTTAAAATATATATATTTGTTTTGGGTGTGGGGAGGGGGGGGGGGAGAGTGAGAAGAGGTGGAGGTGGTTGCCGAGGAGAGGAGGGAGCTAAACTGATGAAATATGTGAAAGATGCAACAGAAAAAATAAAAAAAGGTGTCTATTAAGCAGTTGGATAACATGAATAACATTTTACCCTCTCCTCTCCTGCTTTCCCCAACTCTAATTTGGTAGCTCCGACTTCCAACTCCGACTTCCAAGGCTAATCAACTAAGTCTTTCCTTTTTGTGATGTGGTACAGAGTAGGTTACTGTTTGCAATTACTGTTTATGGTACTTCCCACCCTGCTGCTCAAATTGCTGTTCATTGATGCTATTCAGTCACTTGTCCTTCTCTTATCCATCTACAGTAGTTGATTCTTAGGTCAGGATTTTTATCCATTTAGAGAGTCATTTTGGGCTCCCTTGTTGCTTCTTGGTTTTGTTGCATACATCTAGTGTGTTAGACGCATCATGTGGCTATGAGCCCAGGACACACTCTTGATATAAAACTGATCAAATATGTGAAAGTTGCAAGAGAAAAAAATCAATAAGATGTCTATTAAGCAGTTGGACAACATGAGTATTATTTCACCCTCTCCTCTCCTCCAGATGCTTCTTTCCCCAACTCTAATTTGGTAGTTCCAAGGCTAATCAACTTTAGTCTTTCCCTTTTGGATGCCAGAGCAGGTCACTGTTTGCGATTATTGTTTATAGTGCTACTCATCACTGTTCTTTAATAGTCTCTTTTTCCTTCTCTTACCTATATACACTAACTGATCCTTAAGACAGAATTGTTTTCTGGTTTGGGAGTCATTTAGGGGTCCCTTGTTCCTTGGTTTGTTGTGTGCATCTAGTGCGTTGGATGCATCATGGAGCCATGGGGCTGGGACACACTGCTGATATGAAGGCAGTCATTCAGCAAGACTTGTATAAATACAACCACCTTTTCTAGTAATGACAAATTTTCAAGCCATTAAAGAAAATTCAACAGGAAAACACTTATTTGAATTCTCAGATGATCATCTCTTAAAAGGAAACCAGAAATTCAAGAACACAAAAATAATGAAAAAGGAAAACATACAAATATATACCTGAAATTTTGGTTGGTTTCATTAGGGTTGGGACCATCTAAAGGCCATCTTTCCGGGTTAAACTTATCTGCGTCATCCCAGTGATTTGGGCAGCGATGCAGGTTCCAAACAGAAATAAAGATATCTTCACCCCTATCAATTAAAACAAAAAAAAAGAAGAAGGCAAATTTGAATATTCGTGTAGATTACCAGTACCCTTTCTCAGAATATTATAATATCAGAAAGAAAAGCTTATATTTCGACCAAAAATAACATCCACATGAAGGCTGATACATAGCATCACAAGCCAGATGTGTCTGCTTTGAAAAGAATTAAGTAAATTCCATTTAAGAAGCTATGAAGCATGATACAGATATCAGACCTGATGAAAGGGACTACACAAACCAACAGATAGAACCAACAGCACAAACGTCAGAAAAATAGGAGAAGAAAGCTTCATTTTTCGGCTGAACATATATTTGGCAAATACTGAAGCTAGAATTCAGTAGGTAGCCATATACTTCACTTGATGCCTATCAGTGCCCAACCTATCAAAGCTCCCAATGTTGGAATGCATGGGCATGGAACGCTTGTTAAATTTTTAAATTTTTACTTCTTCAACCCAATGCCGAGATTAAGCATCTACACAACATAATGTCCATTAAGGAAATTGTTTTTGCAAAAATTTGCCTTCTCCTCTAAATGAATTGGACCACATGGAATTTGTAGGCACACAATATGAACCAATTGTCAATGATCTTATGTTTGCACCCTACCCTTGCAAGAGGTCTGCTAGTGCATGTGCCCAGGATAGGTTGTGGATATATGTGGAAGGTTCTCCTTGCCAATCCTAATCCTAGGGCGTTCTAGAGGGTCTTGGCTTGGTAGGCTTGATTCAGGGTTTGTTAAGCAAATGCCAGAATCCCTTGGCCTTCTCTTAGACTGCTCAAGCGTACATATCCCCTTCTCTCATTTTTCTTCTCTCTTACCCTGACCATGCATCACCACTCCAAGTCTCCAAGCCTTTTCTTAGTCTGCTCAATTGTACATGTACCTTTTCTCCTTTTTCTTCCCTCACTCTGACCATGTATCACCACTCCATCCACATCATAATCCTTTCACCTACTGCAATTCACCTTTAAGCTTCCTAGGCATTGCCTAGTTCTCCTCTGGGTTTTTTTTTAAACTCTTATTAGTTGTGTGCAATGTGGCCTCTCCTCACCTTTCAAGAACCTGTTATACATTTTGGCAACTCCACATGGGGGAATGTGATCACCCAAAAAATTCCAACAGTCATCCCCACAAAAACACCAAAAATAAGAGGGGCCTTAGGTGATCACCATACTGAGCACTCAAGACTTTGATACCTGCATGGACCATATTAAGCGGATGTTTGAATCTTCCCAAAAGAAGGTGCTCAAAGCCCTCCAAGAGAACACCAAAACACTCCCAAATTGTGGTCACCATCAGTTAACTCCTAGTATGCCTCTGCTGCTATCCATCTCCAAAATACTGTTGGCTCCACTAGCTCCTGCCAAATGAGACTAATGGTGATGCTCCCACTCACAGAACTTCTACAGCACAAGGTAGTCATGCCACTCCACCCTAGGGAGATCCCTCCAATTTCAATCGACATCAAATGCTCAAATACCATCTCCCAGAGAAGTTATCCTAAGCTATCCTTACCGCATTCACTGCACTCATCTACCATCTATTAGTCGAAGTTAGGGTATGTATGCCTCACACTGCCACTAAACTTTATTCCCCCACCTTTGACTCCTGCAACTACCAACTTAACATTTTATGTCACTAAGGAAGGATGGTAACATTCGTGAAAATGTAGGAGAAATTCCTCCTCACAAGATTGGGTTTCAGGTTCCCTTACATTTCTTAAGTTGTTTCTAAGCCATATCACAAAGACTGAGAGTTCGAAATTTGGACTCTTCAATGGAAAGACTGGTAATGCAAAGGAACACATGATGAAGACATCAGAAACAAAAAAGTAAGTATATGGCTTGGATGACATCCTTAAAGTCAAAATATTTCCCAAATTGTTGATGGAGAAGGTGCTAATGGTTATTTTAGTCATTTTGATTTATTAGTGTGTTAGTGTTCTACTAATAAGTGAGAGCTAGTAAGGGTATTATGGTCATTGGTATGTACTTGACATAGATTATAAGTAGAGGGAGAGACCTATCATTGTGATTAGAACCACTTCCATCCCTCCCTGTCTTTGGGATGTTGACAATCGTGGTTTGTGCACCATTTTTATCACCTCCTACTTCTAGGATGACGACTTTTGTGGTCTTGTCTTTGTTAGACTTCCATAACTCCAGCCTTTTAGACATCAACCATTTCGTCTCCGCATAATTCCTGTCACTATTCACTTTTCAAATGTCAACCATTAAAGTCTCCACATCATTGCTGCCAATCCCCACTTTTGGTATGTCAACTGCCATGGTATTGGCAACATTTCCTTCAAGATCGACCCTATATTGTAGGATGGATCTTGAAATATATGTAAGATCTCCCACCAACACGTAAATATATGAATTTCACTGAATATAGCTTCCAACAAAATTCTATACCAATTGAACTGGAAGGTCTCTTAAAACAACAAGGAGCTAGTTCAACTATTCAATTAACTAATGTGGAGCATGTTTATGATCTTCAAACCACTTTCTTCACTCCCTTCTTCTAGGATGTCAATCGTTGTGGTCTTTGGCTCCACTTTCGGGACATCAAATATGGTCACTTATGTCGCTCCTCACCTTCGGGGCATCAACTGTGACAGTTTCTTCAATATTTGTCACTTCCCTTCTAATGTGTGGTCTCTAAGCTACTTTTGTCACTCCCCATCTTCCAAAGGGTGACCATCATGGTCACTATGCCACATACATTAGTCTCACCTTTGGGACATCGATGATAGTGATCATCCATCATCCCCACGTCTAGATAATTGACCATTGTGATCACCACACCATTATTGTTGCATCTATTCCACCCTTCCGCTCCCTTGGAATATCTTCCACTTTTTCCATTATCAATATGTATACCACTTTCATCCCGTCCTTGGATTTCGTTGATTCCGTATCCAACCCGCAGTTCATGCGCAAGTTTGTTTGTAGAGTGCACAAAGAATCCTTACACATAAGGAAAACCCCCACTAGGGAACTAACCAAGACATAGGGCTTTCTTCTCCCAAATTCTCATAGCAACCTTTAAACAATTTTTATTTGGCTATCTCATCATTTTTATTGCTTCGCTTTAAAATATACATACAAACATTTGAAACTTCTATTTGACTTTTTTATTTTCTTATCAATCCTCTTTTAAACATGATCCTCTTTTAAACCATCTCAACATGTTTAAAAGCAAAACACATTGTTTAAGGAGTCATCCACAAACATATGGCACACAATGCGTGCATAGGAGGCCCATAAGTCAGGGAATCCTTGCACATTGGGAGCCCCCCACATGTTGGGGTGGCCACTATGTACCATGCATCCCTCAAAAGCTAGAAAGCTCCATGCTAATTGCAAAGCCCTCGTGTGCTTGGGAGTCCCTTTCGCATTGCAAAGATCTCACATACTAGGGAGCTCCCCAAGCCATGCAAAGACCCTGCACATTATGAAGCCCCCATGCAATGCATAGACCCTGCACATTATGAAGCTCCCATGCAATGCAAAGCCCATTCATATAAGAAAGCCCCTCCTACATGCAGTGGAGACCCCCATGCACAAGGGAGCCCCTCTCCCCGACTTTGCAGAGTCCCTTAGTTCCAGCGCATGTTGGGGAGCCCCCAAAAGTCAAGCCTTTGCAGATTTGGCATCCCACATGAGCTGAGGAGCTCCCACCAAGAAGGAAGGCCCTACACTTTGAAACCTGCATACTAAGAGGCCACCTTAATTGTTGGCGAGCCTGGGCAATGGAGAGCCCCTATGTGCCTTTTTATTTTCAGGAGGAGAGAGGGGGCATGCAAAAAGAGTAGGAACAAGAACAAACAAGTGAAGAGATCTATGGAGACAAAGCATGTGTGGTAGTGTAGTAAAAACTCAGCCTAACACACAAAAAGAAAGGGATTTAACGTTAGACTTGCCTTTTTAAAGAGAGAGGATATCACAAAAAAGATGCATTTGATTGCATGAGAATCAAATTTATCAACAATAAAAGCAAGCTGATGTACAAAGGAGAAATGCCCAAATGTACAAGGAGGCAACGAATATAGTCCTTTAGAAAAGTTAGGAAAGTTAGGAAAGTAAAGGGAATGGGAAGACTTCTCATCAAAAACCAAAGGAGGCAGCCAATTTAATCCTGTTAATAAGATGCCTACTTTATCTTTCATCAAGATCATTATGTTGTGGAGTGTGAAAACAAGATGACAGAGTCATGCTAGAATTAGTCACAAAAGTATAAAGAGGTGTGGAAAATACTCTTGGGCATTACTACTACGAAGTATATTTTAAGCACAAAATGCACAAAAAATAGTATCTTCAAAAATATTTCATTAAACAAAGCCATGTGGTTATTGAATAATCATACAAAAATGTGGTAGAAAACCAAAACCTCAACTTTGTTTAATTTAAGAATCCTTGTAACACTACCTTTTTCTTTTCTTGGGCCAACTTTTGAAGCCAGAGAGAGAAAGATAGGGGGGAGGGGAGAGAGAGAGAAACATTGGCAACAATTGATTTTCTATAGAAGAAAGTCCATAGCAAGCTTAATCTCAATAGTAGTACAATAGTGTCAACTTATCTTTACATTTTTATTTTTCCCACACAAGTTACTTTTGCAGTAGGATTAGTAGAATTTTGTACAACAAATAGAAACAACTAAAAAGAAAATATTAAAAAATCTAACCAGCTAGCTATTTTTCATTGAAACATTCAACAGTATGAGACCTTTTTATAGGATACTTTCCAAGTGTATCATTCTCAAGAGAACGGCGAATCAAAACAGGTGGCTGCGGGTAGAGCCTCAAGGACTGTAAAGAAAGCAAAATTGTGAATAAATAGATGCCAAAATTGAACAAATAAAATTTTGAACATTCACTTCAATGACACCGTTTAAGAAAGAACAAAAGCATTAGCTTACTTCATTGATAACTCGAGCAGTATATCTAAGCTTCTTCATGTCTTCTAATGTTGGAAACCGGTCCCCTAGAACACTATCAACCTTCGGACAACAATGTAATTAGAAACACAACCAGAGAGTCAGAGACCCTTATAATTTGTTCCACACATAAATTTCCCAATTCAGGCAGCATTTTTTCGTACTGATACATTTGTAGGAAGGCTCTCAGTTAGTTACCTCATCTTGAAGTTTGGACATGACACTAGGTTCCTGCAGTCATTAGAAAATAAAAATAAACAACAACAACAAATAAAGATAGCTTCAAAAGATAGCCTCAACTACATGCCCACTGTATGATATACACAAATGACTAACAGATATATCTTATACACATGGATAGCAATTAGCAAAATTAAGATCATGGCCGAACAAGGAGTTCAAAGAAACACTCATCATTGAAACTAAATGCTGAAAACAGTATTCTGATATAGATTGCAGGCTCATTCCCCCATAAATTAAATCTTCACGATCAAATAGTTTAACGGTATCAGATTTTAATTTTTCACGAATCTTTCGTTCAAACACTATCGCCATACTATGTCCTATATTACATGTTATCCTTTTGTCTGCCTGTTGATGTGCAATGGATCTGGACATTGATCTTTTCATGAGGGGGAGAATTGTTAGCCAGTGATGCAAAAGGACTAGGGGAAGTTGATCTAGGGTTAGGATTTGTGAACGAAATATATGAAATTAGGGCTAGAAAAATTACCTATTTAAATCTAGTTTGGAGCCAGGTAATTGCAATAGAAATATAATGAAACATATGATCAGCCTCGTGCTCTCATGCTAATAACATTCTAAGAATAACTCCTAGGGAGAATAACAATGACAGAAAAAATGAAACTGAATATTTCAAAAGTGAAAATCAACAAGAAATTGATATTCTTGGAAAAAAAAAAAAAATTAGGACCTTGGAGGATGAAAATGAAAAACTTAAAAAATAAAATGGTTAAATTGGAAAGCAAAAATGAGAACTTTGCAGATGATGAAAAAGAAAAATGAGGATTTAAACAAAACTCTTTCAAAGTTCACAAAATGGGAAAGAAAATTTAGATACTCCTTTCTGAAAACAAAGATGTGCTCTTGAAAAGAGTGGCTTAGGATTTGAACCATTGAAGAAACGAGAAATATAAGAATTCCCTAGTTAAATCATCTCGAGCATTCACTCTTTTTCTAACTTTTAATTTTTTGTAGTAAAAAAGGAAACATAGAAAAATCATGTTTTTCAAAAAATAAACAAATAATAAAACAAAAAAATATTTCCAAAAATTTCATTTGGATATGAAGACTAAGCAATGCTATTGTCCATGAGGTTTTTTATTTTGTTCCAAAATTATTATAATTCATCTATTCTAATATTTCCCTGTGTCATTTGAATTTTCATTATTTATTATAATCTTCCAATGTTTCTTTAAATGAAAATTCTATTTGAACCAAAATTTCCATAAATTAAGACCCACAAAATATCCATTGAAATTAAAATTTTAGTCCTTGACTATAATACGCTCTCACAATAAACTGAAGGTGGACCATCAAAGTCCATGCAATAAGTAATAAATGGTAGTAGGCTTAGAAAAAGAGTCAAGAATAATCTTTTGAATTTCTAACTAGATCAATATTTGATTGATACTTAGCATTAATGCACATTAATACACTATTCTTCATGCCACAAATTGTTTATGCTTCCTCAATCTAAAATAATCATAAATTTAAGGGGAGACAAAATATTTTTACTTAATTAATCATTTTTGGCATTTATATTGTTTGTCAACTATCAAATACAAGATATGATTGTCCATCTTATTATGTGTCTTGTCATATTCTATTGTTGATAAAAATGATAATATGACAACATGATTGATCTTGATGAAATTTTCATGCATGTACATATACACATTTAAATATGGATCATGTTATCAGTTAGTTAATGGTATCACTGCATGTTAATGTGAGTTAATGAAAGTGATGGTCACTATGAAGTACACGAGATAAATTATAAAGAAAGAGGAAAACCTATCGTTGTGTTAGGTTTCCCAATTTTACTAAACCTTGTCAGAGCATGGTCTCCAAACCTAAAACAGTAAACCCCAAAAGAGCCACCTTCACCGCCTAACCAAACAGTAGATCCCTCAGCCCTATGCCCGTCTATCTCCTCAGAAGGGCTGTCCAAACTTCCTGAGAGCCAAACCAACTCTAGCTTTTTCCAAAAAATAGTTGGAAGACATTGCCAGATCGAACCATAAAATATCCTTTATTTTTTTGGGAAAATCAACACCATAGTTGCCCACAGGCGATTTCAATCTGTACATTGCTGAAAGCTGATCACTGAAGGTTGGGTCCAAGCTGACCACCATGACAACACATGTCAGTGCGTGAGGCTTCATAAAAGCCTATTTTTGCTCCATTTGGTTCCTCATGGCTCAAATCCTTCTGTGGACCATGATATCAAGTCAGTGGCCATTAATTTTTTAGCCCAAAATCCATCCTTTTTTGTTGTTGACTCAGTCAATTGGGTGCACTCCGTCGATAAGTGTTTGGAACCTTTAGAAGCTGTTAGTGGTAACAAAGGCAATTAGGTGCTAGAGCAATGTTATGTTATTGTGTTCAATCCGATGGTTTGCTTTGTCCATTGTCGGTCTTGTTTGTGTTTGTTGAAATGGAGTTCATGAATCCCGAAAGTTTGATCCCATCATTGTTGCCACAAATTATGACGAAGAAATTGATTAGGAGTAATTATTGAAGTGGTCTAAGACTATCAAGATCTATTTGCAGGCTGAACACCTATGTCAATTTGGACCAATTGACAAGAAGCAAAAGGAGGTATTGGTTCAAGAAGATGCATTCATTGTCTAACCATTGTGGAACTCAATGGAACCCTTGATTGCAAGGATGTGTATGCATCTTGATGTGTGTAAGGAGATTTTGGACTGTCAAGTTTATATAATTTGAAGATCCTTCCCTCGAATAGTCATACACTTTCAGCTACAACGAGGAGATAGGAGTGTCAAGGAGCACATTGCGACAAAGCACATCCATAAGGAACTTAACATGGTGAAACCCATAACAGCTAATGTCCATTCAATGCAAAAGCAGTGGGAGCAGATAACAATCCTTTGGTTCCTAGTGGGTTTGAAACCTGAGTCTGAACCAGTTCAACCATAGCTTCTTCGTACTGCAGAGTTGCCACATTTTGTTAATGTTTACTCTCATGTACTTTGTGCCTCCTCTAGCACTCATTCCTCACCTCCTAATTCGGATATCAAAAATTCTGATTCTGAGAAGTTGCAACTGTTACATAGGGTAGTTTGGCAACTAGCCAGGGGTCATGGCAGAGGTTCCCAGTGTGGTTCGGGTAACTGTAGAGGAATGGATGGACATACTAGGGGTACCCCAAGCAGGTCTAGTCATTGCAGGCCCACCTGAAGGGGAAGGGAGAGGAGATGGTACAGTGTTGAGATATTCATGGTAAGCCATGTCACCAATGCCAGCCGCCATAGATTCCATCAGTACTGGTTTAGCCATTGGAGACAGCATTTTATATGTATCAGAAGAGTATACAAAGTTCCTGCAGTAGGCGTCACAGCAATCATTTCTTCCTATTACATTTGCTTCTTAAATAGGTAACACTGTAGCTTGTTTTCATCTCGTATCTCCTCCATTATGGGTCATAAATTCTGCTGCCACTAACCATACGAGTGACAAGTACAACCAATTTCTTTCCTACCCTGGAGTAATCTGCCAACTTACCTTGTATTACCATTTCCAATGGCTCCACCAATACAATTAGGGGAATAAGTACAGTAAACCCTACCCCCTCATGACTCCACTAATACAATTAGGATAATAAGTACAGTAAACCCTACTCCCTCCGTCTCTCCAGATTCCCCTTTAATCATGTCTGTTATCAATTTCACAACATCAATGAATTGTTCATGAACTTCTTTCCTCATTCTATTTGTAGACAATGAAATGATTGGTGGAGGACATGTAGATGGTGGCCTTTACTACTTTGAGCAGCTCTCTTCTTCTACAGCCTGTATTGTTGTTGCCACACCGCTTAAAATCCATTGTTGTCTTGGTCATCCTTCATTCAACAATTTAAAATAGTTGGTTTTTGGTTTGAGGTTTGTCCATTGGGAAAACACTTGTTCCATTTGCCTCATGACTCCATGAGCAAGGTCTTAAATTTCGATTTTGACACAAATTTCGAAGCTCCAAAAGTACGGAAATTTCGATTTTGATGTCAATTTCGATTTCGATTTGAAAAAATAACATAAATTAATGGTAAAGCATGGAATTTTTTGTGAAACTTTAGAAATGGTTAACAAACATAATAAGATAAGTTATAGGACTAATATATTACAAATTAAATACATCTATGTTTTGTATGAGGTGGAAAAGTTGTAAAATTGTAGGTGTATCAAACATATGTGTAAGATAATATACATTAAACATATTCAGCTAATACAAATGGAATTTATAAATCATTTAAATATTATTTATTATACAAATAATGATAATTTAGACATGAATGGTTAAATAAAATATTACTATAAGTTTATTTTTTCATATAATTTCAAAAGCACTTGTAATAATATTTTGTTTCGATAAAATAAATAAAAGAAATTAAGATAGAAATTTCACTTCACTCCTAAATTTCTCATTTGTATTCAGACGAAATTTCATTGTATAGTTAAAATTTTGACAAGTTTTGCTAAAATTTTGAGATTTCGATAAATTTTGAATGATTCATTGATATTTCAAAGGAAATTATGCAAGACGGAAATCAATTGCCATTTTTATTTCGAGGGTGATGGAAATCAGAAATTTCGATGGAAATTTCAAGAATTTTGTGGAAATTTAAGACCATGTCCATGAAATAAACGAGAAGTCAGCCAATTCATGTTAATTCATTCTGGCGTTTTGGGGTCTTAGTCTTGTTTCATGAAAGTTGGGTTTCACATATTTTTTTACTTTTGTCAATGACTACTCAAGGATAACTTGATTTATTTAATAGAAGTTCATTCTGAGTTGAGTAAAGACTCAGTTTGATTAACACTCAGAGAACCACACCTATTTTTTCTTCATTCCACTGGCCGCACCAGCCTGACATCCATTCCCTGATACTAACTGCTCAGCATGTGGCATTCTAAAAATGATGAATGTTTTACCAAACCAACATGATTTATGCCATTAGCTTTTCTATGATAAAAAAAAAAAAAAAAATGAAGAGAAAAACCAATAGAGAAGGTATACAAATTGGTATTGGAACAGAAGAATAGAAAAATAAAAATAAAAAAAAAAGAAAAATACTGAAAAATGCCTCTCTAATTTACTGACTTGATGAAGAAATTACATATATAAAAAGCTACAGTGCTGCAGCACTTTTTGCTGGATTTTTGAGATTCTTTTCTATTTTTTCACTACTTAAAATGACTGAGATAAGGCCACTATTTATAGGGCAGAGTACATGGGGAATAGATGGGAAATTTTAATATTCTAGGAACTTAACAACTCATTAAATAAACCTAGAAACAAGGCAAACAATATGACAATTTCCTAGAGTAAATAACTCGATCCTGTGCTATTAATGGATGACAGTTGTATTCCACTTTGAAAAACTGAACAGAACTTTGAATAAGAATCACACTGGCTTGCTGACTGAATAATTTTATTGCTGAATGTTCTGCTGACTGTAAGCTGAGTTGTCTACTGACTTTTCAACTAAATAACTGAATTAACTAACTTCAGTAGGTTCACGGCTTTCTCACAATTGGATGGCCTAAATCATCTTTCTGAATAGGTTTTGGGCAACAATCACCAATTTCCAAAGCTGATCTAATTTCCTATGCATCCCAAAAGCATAATAATAATAATAATAATAATAAATAAGACAGGGAAGAAGAAGAAGAAGAAGAAGAAGAAGAAAGGAATTTTATGTACCAAAATAGCACAAAAGTGAGCATCCAGCTACAATTATGGATTTTAACTCTGCTGTAGAGAAAATACCTTGGAAAGAAGATAGAAAGTCCACGTTAAAACAGCAGCAGATGTTTCATGTCCAGCTATAAGCATTGTCATTAAGTCATCTCGAAGTTGCTTGCTTGAAACCTGGAAACATTTGTGTAACAAGAATGGTCAATCATTAGGCTGGTTATAGACACACTCAGTGTATTAAATAATGCCATACATCATCCCCTGATGCCAAAAGAAAGTGAAGAATGCTAGGATCCTCTTCATTCATGTATTCCTCGTGAAACTGTAGTTCTTCTTCTTCTACCATCCTCTGCAAATGGACAAAAAAAAAATACAGTTATCAGCCATGAAACATCTGGAGAGACATAAGACAAATAATGGCATATAGACTGAAATACTGCATCCTGGTGGACAACAGTACTGGGTGCTAGCCAGGATCTATTGTCACATTCAGTTTCATAATCAAAGCTTCAACTTAAATATATGAAGTGGGTATTGCAAACCTGAGAGACCTAATTGTTCAGAAAAAGGAAAAACAATATTAGCATTAGCACAAGAGATAGAAGATAGAGGAAACTAGCAAGAGAATTGTCAGCTAGAGGGGATAATTATTGTTGGTCAAGGCTGTTGAATCTCTTGATATACATTTTTGGCCCATCATCTAACAGCATAATCTCTAGGTCAAGTAGTGACTTAACATGGTATCAGCGTTCTGGTCTCAGTAGGTTCTGAGTTCTAATTTTATTGTGTTTTCCCTTGTTATGTCTGTTATCAATTATTTAGTATTTACTCATCGTCTTAAATTTCCACGAAATTGTTGAAATTTCCGTCAAAATTTCCGATTTCCGTCACCCTCCAAATCGTAATGGCTGTCAATTTTCATTTTACATAATTTCCATTGAAATTTTAATGAATCATTCAAAATTTATCGAAATCTCAAAATTTTAGTGAAACTTGTCGAAATTTAACTATAGAACAAAATTTCTTCGGAATTCAAATAAGAGATTTAGGAGCAAAGTGAAAATTTTCTCTTAATTTATTTTACTTTTTTATTGAAACAAAAAAATTATTAAAAGGATTTTAAAATTATATGAAAAAATAAACTTAAAACAACATTTTTTATCTAAGCATTCATGTCTAAATTATCATTATTTGTATGATAAATAATATTTAAATGATTTAGGAATTTCATTTGTATTAACTGAATATTTTTAATGCACATTATCTTTATACACAAATTGTATTACAACTTTTCCACCTAATACACAACATAGATGTATTTAACTAGCAATATATTAATCCTAAAACTTATGTTATCACATCTATTAACCATTTCTAAAGTTTCATTAAAGAATTTCTTGATTTACTACTGATTTTCATTATTTTTTAAAATTGAAATCAGGAAACTGACATCGAAATCAAAATTTTCGTTGAAATTATTGTACTTTTGGAGCTTCGAAATTTGAATTGAAATCAAAATTTTAGAGCTTGAGTATTAGTACCTATGTTAGTAGCCGTTAGTTAGTAAGGATATTATCATTGCAAACCTACGTTAGTAGTTGTTAGTCAGTAAGCGTATTATCATTGCAATGTATTTGACATGTATTATAAATAGAGAGGGAGACCTATCGCTGTGATCAGGTTTTCCAATTCATATGTATTTAACATGGTATTAGAGCATGGTTCTGAGGCCTCAATCCCTAGTGTCACAGCCATCGCCAAACAGAGCCCTAAAACCCACAATCCTATGCATGTTTACCACCCTAGGTGAGCTGGGAGCATGGTCTTAAATTTCCACGAGAATGTTGAAATTTCCGTCAAAATTTTCGGTTTCTGTCACCCTTGAAATTGAAATGGTAGTCAATTTCCATCTTGCATAATTTCCATCGAAATCTCAATGAATCATTCAAAATTTATCGAAATCTCAAAATTTTAGAAAAACTTGTCGAAATATTAACCATGCAATGAAATTTCCTCGAAATTCAAATGAGAGATTTAGGAGTGAAGTGTTATTTCTCTCTTAATTTATTTTATTTATTTTTATTGAAACAAAAGATTATTACAAGTTCTTTTGAAATTATATGAAAAAATAAACTTATAACAACATTTTATTTAACCATTCATGTCTAAATTATCATTATATGTCTAATAAATAATATTTAAATGATTTATGAATTTCATTTATGTTAACTAGATATGTTTAATGCACATCATCTTACAAATACTTTTGATACACATACAATTTACAACTTTTCCACCTCATACACAACATAGATGTATTTAACTTGTAATATATTAGTCCTAAAACTTACATTATTATGTCTGTGAACCATTTCTAAAGTTTCACAAAGAATTCCATGCTTCCCTACTAGTTTCCGTTATTTTTTCAAATCGAAATCGACATCAAAATTAAAATTTCTGTCGAAATTCCCGTACTTTTGGAGCTTCAACATTAGAGTCGAAATCGAAATTTAAGACCTTGGCTGGGAGCACCCTCGCAGACCTGAAACAAACCCTGCAGCTGCTGGAAAACACAGCAGTCGCCAGAACATGCTGCATGTACCCTCTAAGATTTTTGCAAAAATCAACACCATGGTCACCAACTGGCACTGCCGATCTGCCAAGCCCTGGACTCCCATTGCTGGAGGCTCCTCCATGCACCCTCACAGGCCGATCAAAGGCTGGCAGCTCCAAATCCACATGCTAGCTCATGAGGCTTCATACAGCTGGTCTGATCTGATTCTAAATGGTTGAAATCCCTCCATAAACCATGCTATAAAGCTTTGGGTTATGGAGTTTAGTCCAAAGATCCAACCTTTTGGTTGTACAAATAATACTGTTGGAGACTGTTTGTCAGTGGTAGCTAAGTTCATTGGGGACCCAAACAGTGTTAAGCTATTGTCTCTGAATTTTTCCAGTTTTTTATCTTGTTTTTTGTTGGTCACAATTGTGTGTGTTCTGGGATGGATTCTATAAATCCCAAAACTATGTTTCCTTCTTCACTGAGAATAAATGGTAGTAATTGTGCACACAGTGGTCTAAGGCATTCAGGACCT
This sequence comes from Malania oleifera, assembly GCF_029873635.1. NCBI lineage: Eukaryota > Viridiplantae > Streptophyta > Magnoliopsida > Santalales > Ximeniaceae > Malania > Malania oleifera. Next base: position 91,156,349 of record NC_080420.1, read on the forward strand.
AGTTGACAGGCATAGGCAAGTCCAAACACTTGTTTTAGTTTGGATCCAATGACAACAGCACAGAAAGAAGCCTGGGTGCAAGAAGACGCATTGATTGTCTGCCTATTTTGGAACTTGATGGATCCCATATTGCGCGAATGTGTATGCATCTGGATGTATGCAAAAAAATTTCTGACAATGTCAAACTCCTTTACTACACTAACATAACCAGCATGTGCACTCTCTCCCTAGAGTATTTTCAATTACAACAAGGAGACGAGCGCCAATGAGTATTTCACAAAGATGAAGCTCATCCTTCGATGGCTCAATGTCATGCAACCCATATGCCTGTGAGATGCAATGTTAAAGGGAGCAGATGACAGTTCTTCATGTCTTGATGGGTTTGCAACCCAAGTTTGAATTGGTCCAGTCCCACTTCCTTTGCAGAGCAAAGTTGCCATCCTCAGCTAATGTTTATCATCACATACTTCATGCCTCCTCTAGCACCATTCCTCATCTCTTTGTTTTGGCAGTCCAACCTCTAGTTCCAAAACTGTATTTGTTACACAAGGTTGTCATAGACATCAATCCGAGTAGTAGCAGAAGTTCTAGGTTGGTTTGAGTAATTGTGTTCAGCATGCTCATTGTGGACAAGGGAGAAATAGGATTTAGCAGTGTTGGGATCTTCAACCCCCCACCCCCCCCCCCCCACCCCCCAACCTTTGTCAATTCAGCCATCAGACACCACTCTTATTTTCTTAGCTATTGTAGTTGTATCTCTTCCAGAGGAGAATTCGACGTTCCTACAGTATCAGGAATCCCAACAAGCTTCTCTTCCTATTGTATCTCCCGCACATATGGGTAATCCTACAAGCTTGTATGTCCTCCAGTATCTGTCCCATTAGTCCTTGCGTTATAGATTTAACTGAAACTAACAATATGATAGGTATAACCAACTTCTTTTGCTCTCCAGTATTTTAAGAAGTTACCTCATGTTACCCTCACTCTATTTTGTCTTGGATATTCCAAGTTTCTCTTTAATCTAGAACATGAATTATTCCATAACAATCTTCTCTGTTTTCGTTCAGGATTTAAGGCGTGGAAGACAATTGGCAAAGGATATGCGGTTGATGGGTTTTACTATTTTGAGTCACAATCTCTCTCTACTGCCTGCCCTGCTGCTGCTCAGCACTTCGAACCCATTGTTCGTTTTTGATCATCCTTCATTAGACAAGTTAAAAACACTGTTCCTCTTTTGAGTTCTGTGTTAAGTTTTGAGTGTGAGTCTTGTCAATCAACAAACAGGCAGTGAGCCTTTTCATATTAGTTTCTTCTTATGTATGGTTTGCAGATAATATGTCTTCTTTGTAAATGACTACTCAAGAATGAATAGGCTTTGTTTAATAAAGTATCATTCTGAGTTATTTCATATCTTTTGCGCCTTTTGTTATGTACTAAAGACTCAATTTGATTTATACTTCATAGTAGTAATGCTAAAGAGTACTTTAGTACCCAATTCACTACCTATATAACTGAAAAACAGTATGATTCACGACCCAATTCATTAGTCATCTTGTGCCCACACTCCACAACAAGATGGAGTCACAAAGAGGAAAATTGAACTCCACAACCAAATGGAGTTGCAAAGAGAAAAAATAGGCATATCCTTAAAGTCACTTGTACTCTATTGTATGAGATGAATGTTCCAAACTATTTTGGAGTGATATTGTGTTGGCTGCTTGCTTTCTTATCAACAAAATGCCATCCTCTATCCTTCGTGGTAAAATACCCTATTTGGTTATCTTCACGCATGCTCCTTTGTTCTTATTACCTCCCCATATATTTAGATGAGTCTTTTGGCCATAAGTTAATTCCAAGACTGTCTAAGTTGGATCCTCATGCTATCAAATGTATTTTTCTGGGTACTCTTGAACTCAAAAGGGATATCACAGTTATATTCCTACTTTGTGTTGTCTCTTCGTCTCATGTTATATTATTCGAATTCCTTAAGTCATGCTAACCTCAATGAGTCCTTTTCTATGCCTAGTATATCAAATTTTTTGGTCTACTGTCTCATCCCAATGCTCCTCATATGTCATCGTCTCAATTTAATCATTCTAGTCACTTAGATCATCCACATCTTCATGTATGCCCACAGCATCTAAAGCGAGGAGAATCCCCTCCAAATTCAATTGATGACCCAACTTCCTATGATATTGACCTTCCTATTCCAGTTCAAAAAGGTAAATGCACCGGTACCTAGCATCCAATCTCTATTTTATTTATAGTTATTATTTCTTGTGACTCTCATATTAATGTTTTATTACCACCTTTTCGCTTGTTTTCCTTCCCAAGTCTGTGTCTAAAGACCTATCCCATTCTCAATAGAGAAGCACAATGGTTTGAAGAGATGCCTGCCTTTAGAGGGCAAGGATGATGATACAGGGAATTGGTGCCTTTTCTTGTTGACAAGTCTGTGGTAGGATGTCACTGGTTGTACACAATGAAGGTCAACCCTAGCGGTTCTATGGCTTACCTAAAGTCAATTGATGCAAACAGAAATTTTTTTTAAAAAAAAATTCTGCTTCTATCAAGTGTTGCTATTTTTGGGCGCTAGGGCTATTTTTGTAATTTATGAACTTTGGGGTTCATTTTGGTCAGCCTAGGGGGGTCATTTTGTAATATTCAGGGGTATTTTTGTGATTGTAGTTATTTTTGGCGGGTCTTTAGAAGATAAGTGGCTTCTAGAGGGGGTTATGTGCAAAATAGGAGTTGGCTTCTCTTGGAAGCTTTAGGCCTAGTATAAGTAGGAGTCTTCAGCCACTTTTCCAGGAGGCTTTTTGGCATTTTATCTTTGAAAAGATTTTTCTCTAGGGCTCACCTTCAAACTGGCTAGGGTTGTGAAGATTTGGAGGCTAGGATTTTGAGGATTCAATCCTGCAGTTACTACCAGTCCCTTGATCGCAACTAAAGGCACGAGAGGCTAGCAGAATCTGCTGTTACAGTCTGAAACAGTGCCAATACAGGTACTGATTTGAGGATTAAGTTGCTGTTGTGACTAGAATTTATCTTATTCGCTGAACTAAAATTCACAGCAGTCATCTATTTATTATTTTACAGATTTAGTAGTTATTTGAATAAAAAAAGGTTGCTAAAACACTATCCTGAAATCTCAGTCTTTACTTATGAATTTCTTTCTTATATTCCAACACCTATTTGCATCACCAGTCTGGTTGCCAAAGGAAACACTCAAGTGTATGGTTGGACTATTCTAACATATTCTCCCTAGTCGCCAAATTTACATTGATCTGGACTTTTATCTCCTTAGTTGTCACTTGTCATTGGCTTTTGCATCAGTTTGAAATGAAGAATGCCTTCCTACATAGTGATTTTCATGAAGAGGTCTATATGGAGCAACCACGTATGTTGTTGCTCAAAGGGAGTTAGCATTGGTGTATCATCTCAAGAAATCTTTATATGGTCTTAAGTGATCTCTGAGAGCCTGGTTTGGTAGGTTCAATGTGATGGTACTTGAGTTTCTATTGCCCTACCATTGCTAGTAGGATTTTTCCAATTTTGTGTGTGCAAGATTTTTGGCTATTGGCAATGATTACAACATCCAAAGCATGTATTCTTCTCTCTTTAAGAAAAAATATAATTTGCTTTAATCTTGTCCACTCTTGAAGGGTATTAAGGGCCCATTTAGTTGTGGAAAACATTTTCCATTTTCCAATTCTTAGTTTTCCAAAGAATTATAAAAATTTTAGCTTATTTTTTAATTTTCAAAATTCATATTAAAAAGATAGAAACTAAGAGTTTGCTTAAATGTGCAAAACCATTTTTGATTTTTTGATTTTTTAGATTTCAAAATAATCACAAAAAAAAAAAACAAACAAACAAACTTGTTTTCCAAATTTCCAAAATTTACACAAGGTAATACTTAGAATTATGTACTTTAGGACTTAAATTGGATTTGCGTGAATTTAGAAGAAATTCTATACATAATCCACACAAATTAAAGTCCAATATCTGAATTTCATGCTCCCATACGAAAAGCAAGACTTAGGAATCTAGAAAAATAACGAAAAGGTGTTTTCCAACTTTTCTATATAAATTTGGAAAATTGGAAAACAAGGTGGCATTTTAGTAATTATTTGAAAAATTAGAAATGAAAAATAAAACTACTCTGAACAAGAAAATAGTGCCAAAATTGTTTATTGTTCTTCATTTATTTCATGTAAATGTTGTACAACAACAACAACAAACCAAGTCTTAGGTCTCACTAGGTGGGTTCAGTTACATACTTACATGAATCCATTTCTGCCAATTTATGCAATTATGGACAATTTCCTTCAATAAAATCAGTGCTATTAAATCTCATTCCAAGTTATTTTAGATCTTTCCCTACCCCTCATAGTAACTAACTCACTTTTCCACACTAGTTACGTTGCAAGTGCTCAAATCATCTAAGTTGTCCCTCGACTCCCTCCCTTATCTTAACTTCTATAGGAGCTATGCCTAACTTTCCGCGAATATGTCCATTCCTTAATTTATCTTTTGACGTTATACTATTCATCTATCTTAGTATTCTCACCTCAGCAACTTTTATTTTTTCCATATATTGTTTCTTAGTCACCCAACATTCTGATCCATATAGCATAGCTAGTCTTACAACCATCCTATAAAACTTCCCTTTTAATCTAAAGGCATTCTACAATCACACAGCACACTTGAAGCACTTCTCCATTTTATCCAACTTGCTTTAACTCCATGCATTACATCTTCTTCAATTTCTCCTTCAGCTTGCATAATAGATCCAAGGTATGGAAATCTACTAGTGCTATAGATTTCTTCATCATCAAGTTTAACTTTATCTCCTATATTCCTCTTACTACGATTGAAATTACATTTCAATATTCTGTATTATTTCTACTAATCCTAAAGTTTCTAGATTCTAAAGCTTCTCTCCATTATTCTTAAATTCTACTTCACCCTAGTTTCATCAATCAAGGCAATATTATCTGCAAACAACATACATCATGGAACCTCCTTTTGGATAAATATTATCTGCAAACAACATACATCATGGAACCTCCTTTTGGATACTCTTAGTTAGTTCATCCATCACTAAATCAAAAAGATAAAGGCCTCGATGCATACCTATTGTGATTGGAAATTCCCTAATCTCTTCACCTATAGTCCTAATGCTAGTTTTTACTCCATCGTACATATCCTTAATGACATCAATATACCTACTAAATACACCCTTTCTTTTTTTAATCTAAAACCCACCATAGAACTTCCCTAGGTACCCTATCATACGCTTTCTCTAAGTCAAGAGATACCATACGCAAGTCCCTTTTCCCTAAACTTTTCCAATAATCTTCTTAAAAGATATATAGCTTTTCTAGTAGATCTCCCAGGCATAAAACCAAATTGGTTTTTTGAGACATTTGTTTCTAATATAAAAATTTTAAAAAAAAATTAGGTAACTTTTTTGTAAATTTTTTGGAAAACTAAAATGGAAAATAAAAACTATTTTCCAAAACTTAATGAGCCTTAAGTGTTTTTTTCTCTTCTTTTAGCATGTCTTCATTGCAATAAGATCATATGACACAGCGGAGCTTAAAATCATATCACTAGACTCATTTTTATCCCCGTATCCATGTCATCCATGTATCCTCTCATAACCTTTATTGTCCTTTCTAATGTGTCCAACCAAATAATCTCCTATGATTATTTTCTTAAGTCCCTGATATCCCTTGCATAATACTATCGGTATCTTCTTAAAATTATCTTTTAAGGTTTTCTGCTACGCCTATTTGAGGAGCATAGACACTAATGACATTTATTATCTCTTGTCCAAAGGCCATGACTTTTATGATTCCATCCATACTCTTTTAACATCTATAACACTATCTTTTAGGTCTTTGCCTACAATGATTCCTACCCCATTATTATGTTTTTATTTTCCAAAGTGCCAAAAGTTTGAATCTTGGATTTTTTATCTCACTAGCTTTCTCAAATACCCACATAGTTTCTTGAAGGCTAATTAAGTTAATTTTTCTAAAAATCATTGTATCAACTATTTCCATGCTTTTACTCGCAAGTGTCCCTGTATTCTAAGTTGTTATCTAACCCTAGTCAAGCTAACTTCTTTACCTGACCACGTCTAGAATGATGTGGGAATCCTTGCATATTTGAAACCATAATCAAGAGCTGACATAGCACATCACTTTAGGGCAATGATTCAGCCCACCCTTACACATTTTGCACTACACTCAAGTGGTATAAGTGCAATGCATCACTCATAAGGGACGCCCTAGCAAATAGACGGTACATATTCATATCATAGAGATTCCAAGTTTTATGCAGGCTGTCAGCTACCAAACACAACCCTGCTCCTTTACTTGAGCTTGGACCGACTGTGTGTGAAAATATTTAAGACATTGAGTGCATCACAGGCGGATTTAAATTTATACAAATTGTCTCAATTTAAATGCATGTATTTAATTACTATGACTTAGAAAAACAATGCACACCTATGTTTCATAAAATCAGAACACTGCTTAAAGTTAAAATGGGAAAATGCCAATAAGCCACCATAGTTCATTATGTGATTGGTCTATAAAACATTTTTCTCCTTTTTGAAGTTCCTTGTACTAAAAAACATGGGCTAAGTGTATTATCTGAGGATTATCCACATCGACTACACACACACACACACACACACACACATATATATATATATCCTTCTATTATGAATAGAATGATAGGCAGCCACACTACTTAAGCCTCACATTTTGTTCATTCTTCCTTTATGTGACATGCTACCAAAGCTCTAGTTCTAGGAAGTCATTGGATCAAGTCATGTAATGTGTGCTCTCCCTTCTTGTATTTGTTAGTGTATTTTATTCTGTTTCTGTTTGGGTATGTGTTCAAGTTCATTTGTTTGCGTCCTTGTCACAAGCAGGATGAGATCGAACTTGAAGATGAGAGTTGGATTGCTAGATATACATTGTGGGTCCATTGCCTAACAACCTAAGCTTTTAATGAAGTAGTTATTTAACACTTCCCATTATTATCTTCACCAAAACCCACTGTTCTGTTTAAATTTCTGCTTTCCACTGCTTAAAGTTAAAATGGGAAAATGCCAATAAGCCACCATAGTTCATTATGTGATTGATCTATAAAACATTTTTCTCCTTTTTGAAGTTCCTTGTACTAAAAAACATGGGCTAAGTGTATTATCTGAGGATTATCCACATCGACTACACACACACACACACACACATTTACATATATATCCTTCTATTATGAATAGATTGATAGGCAGCCACACTACTTAAGCCTCACATTTTGTTCATTCTTCCTTTATGTGACATGCTACCAAAGCTCTAGTTCTAGGAAGTCATTGGATCAAGTCATGTAATGTGTGCTCTCCCTTGTTGTATTTGTTAGTGTATTTTATTCTGTTTCTGTTTGGGTATGTGTTCAAGTTCATTTGATTGCGTCCTTGTCACAAGCAAGATGAGATCGAACTTGAAGATGAGAGTTGGATTGCTAGATATACATTGTGGGCCCATTGCCTAACAACCTAAGCTTTTAATGAAGTAGTTATTTAACACTTCCCATTATTATCTTCACCAAAACCCACTGTTCTGTTTAAATTTCTGCTTTCCACCACCCTCAGAATCAAAATAGCAGTCAATATATCTTACAAAATTTTTGTAGATATTTCCTCAAATCATCCAAAACTTATATCTAAATTTCGATGAAATTTTTCAAAATTTTGAAAATAAAACAAAACCCATGATTGAAATTTCTCATGTAATATTTTACAGAAATAAAGACTACACAAGAAAGATATCGATAATAATTTCATGCAAAATTGAACATAACATTAGCTAAACATTTTATTTCACTTTTTATGTAAAAAATAATTATGTTTTCTAAATAATTAATATTTAATGATTTATGAATTTCATATATGTTAATTACAACAACAACAACAAACCAAACCTTAAGTCCCACTAGGTAGGGTCGGCTGCATGAATCCTTTCTTTTCCAATTTATTCTTTATTATGTTAATTGAATATGTTTTAATACTATTATGGTGTTACAAATATCACAACATATACGCTACACACTTGTCATTTATGATTGTGTTATTATGTCTATTAATAGTTTATAAAGTTTCATTAAAAATTTCCAAACTGTTGACTCTATGAGTCTAGTCTTGTTTTGATAATGACAAATCATTTGGTATTTGATCTGTGCATTGAGAAAGTGAGCAAGAACATTACTTAGCATGCACGGAAGGTGATGAAGTCATAGAAGCCACGAGAATTAAAGCATATATATATATATATATATAACCTGACACAAGCTATGGAACTAAGAAGAGTAAAAGAATGAAGATGCAAGCATCTTATGCATGTATCAAGTTCAAGATCGTCATGGAAATGGGTATTTAGAATCGATGTATGTGCACATTTTATATGATATAGCTAGAAGCTCAAAATATACCATATGCGTGCATCTCATGAAAACTTTCTAGGGTTATTCATTGACTTAGAGACTCTATTTAAAACCCCGGAAAAAGTTTTATGAAGAAGCAAAGCAAGAAAGCAAAAATGGTTTTTGAAAACAAAATATAAAAACTGAAGTTGGACTCCCCAGATGACTAAGGATTACCCTCAGACGTCTAAAGATGCAACTTCAGACGTCTGAAAAATTTTCTCAGAAGACTGAAAAATTAGTTCAGTCATCTGAAGAATTAATGTTGAAACACAGAACAGAAAGAACACGTTCAGACGTCTAAACCTTAAGTTCAGTCGTCTGATCTAGGACTTCAGGAGACTGAACCCATAGTTCAGTCGTCTGACCCTGTGTCCAAACTAAAATTTTCAGTGCTTTAGGGAACATCAGACTTCTGAACCTGAATCTTCAGTCGTCTAAACTTGTGGGAAGTTTAAAAATCTGATCTTTAGTGAGAGAACACGCGGGTTATACGCTTGATCAAATTGATCCAAAGGTCAGGACTTATCCTAAGACCGAGATTACCTATATAATCAACCTCTAAACCCTAGTGCCTTAACCTTTGGCATGAGATTGAGTGTCTTGAACGTTTAGCACAACTTGGGAAAGCATTGAACACACTGCTGAATTCTTGCTTGGGATTTCAAAGTATATACGTCAAATCTAAGCTAAGGCTACATTGATTTTCAAAAGGCATTCTAGCGATTATTGTGCATTCAACTTGGTATTGAGGTTTGGTAAATCGATCTATTTGTTACTACTTAATCTCAAAGAGTTTTTCATTTCAAAAATTTATCATTGAATATTATTTGAGAGAATGATCTTGAGTGTACTTATATATATATATAGATTGTTTTGAAAAGATCACTACTCAAGAAAAGTTTTGCCAATGATTGAATATTTTTTATTCATGTGTTTATTCATTTAAAGACTCGATATTTTCGATATTACAAAACCACTTAATTAAATATCCTAAGAGCTCATAAATATATATATTATTGAGGGATATTTTCTGAAAAATATTATATTAGGTTTTTGATCTTTGGAACACATATTATACATATTCATATACAAAGATCATATTGTGTTTTGGAGATTTGGAACAAAACTGATCGATCTAAACTTTTGGAGCAAAACTAAATTACATATTTGTATTGAGATCATTTAGTTGGATTCAATATTTGAAGCAGAATAGTCATATTCTTTTAAACCAAAGATTATTCAGAGATTTTATTGACCACATTACATACACTCATTGAGTTTCAAGTTTTTATCATATGAATATGTGTTAGAAATTTCTATTGTACTCATCAGCTTGTGTAGAAGCAATATTGAGTTTTTTGCAGATTTGAAATTTTATATTGTAATCACAGTTCGGGTTGTGAACCGGGTGAGGAGGAAGTTGTGCCTCTTGTAAACAGCGGATTGTAAGGGAAACTCCGCCCCTGTTAAAGGAGCAGGGATTTAGTGAAATCCTTGAGTGGGTTGCTCAAGACGAGGACGTAGGTCGGGTTGGCTGAACCTCGTAAAATCGTGTTTGCCTTCTCTCTTCCATTATCTTTTAACTTCCGCTTGCATTTCACTATCAGTTTTTGCATGGTTGTATGTTGATTTATATTATACGCACTTGATAATTAATTGGGTAAAATAGAATTTATTGAGATAATAATTTGAATTAATTTCAAGCCCCTGCAATTAATTTGTTAAATATTGAAATAGGGATTAAGTGGTAAAATAAACTAAAAGATTTTTAAAATACCCAATTCACCCCCCCTCTTGGCATTACACCTGAATCAACACAAACTTTACTACAAGCATTGACGTTGATTTCCATACTTTTGAAGCCTCAAAATTTTGAAGCCTTGAAATATTAGTGTAAAATCATTACACTACCTAAAGTTAAATTAGAAAGCCCTGCATGTGATCAACCTATACAAGATTTTTCTCCTATTTAAAATCCCTTCTATTGCAAAACATAGGTCAAAGAGTATTATTGGAGATGTATTCATGTCTATTGTATATATCTCTTTACTAGAGAGGCATTAACAATAGTTAACCCTCCACTATGGAATATGACACCATATCAAAGCTTTGGTTCTAGGAGATACCCTCTTCGCATGCAAAATGGGATTGCAATGAGGAGAAGTGTTGGATGGATCGATGTACATTGCCGCTCACTTCCTAACAACTTAGGCTTTAGATAAAGAGGTTGCTTAACACCTTCCACTAATATTATCTTCAGCAAAACACACTTTGTAGTGTAACTGGTTAAAAGATTTTTCCATAAATGACATACATAAATATCATTTTGTGCGACTCCAACGATCCCACCTCAACTAAACAAAGAAAGTTGAGCAGCTATAACGCAAGGTAAAGTTGTCTTGGGCTGGAACAACCTGGATTAATATAAATTGCAGCTGGCCTTGGTTAGGCCTTCAACTGAAGCCCCACACAACAGAATCACACCAATTAAACATTGTAAACATATGCTACTGGTATTGCTTACAGGTTATCATCAGTGGCATTAAGAACATGTGTCCATTGATGAGTGACAACAATAACATTAGCCATTATCAGATTGCTTTCCCTGTTCCTTTAACATCACCATATCAGGTTCCCAGTATCTAGATCATGTTCTGCCAGCCATTTTGATAAACTGCAACATAGGTTTTAGGTTAAGCTCGTATCTATGTCAGTCACCATTTCCACAAAAATTTGACATCTTTCAACAACTGAGGAAATTATTAGGGGGTTATTGTCCAAAAACAATGCTAAAACATGTCCGGCATAGGTCAACTCCCATTTTACTACAAGCGCAAGTCATAACTTATAGTGTAGGGCATGTTGAGGAGCCCCATGATTTCTAACTTTATTGCCATTGCTTACTGCTTCAGCATAAGGCATGAAGAGGTCCATCTTTAGTTTCAGTGATCAGCCCAACTAAATTCAAGCATGTTCTCTGTATTCAATCATAAATCTGGCAGTATTTAACTGGAAGATGTAGCGAGTATTTGTGTGAGTAGTTGTGTGAATTAGATTGCATTGATGTGGCATATGTAAACATGAAACATATCTGCAGGCATCTGTACACAAACACATATAGAAGAAAACTAAAAGAAAAGGCTTTAAAACCATTCCATAAGGGACAAATTTACCTTACATATTGCAATCAGATTATCAAGTATACTATTGATCAGCTTGAGAGCTGCAGTAACCTTTCTTTGCCTTGGTGAAATGTCCTTCCATATAGGAATCTCCCAGAATGGAATTGGTGCAACACTTCGATCTTCGGCTTCTCGCAAGACTGTATAAACAGCCTGATCTAGTTAAAAAATATGAACATACAACCACATGAAGCAGCAGTTATTAATGAAATCCCATCAAAACAGAACCAAAGATGAAGTCAATAAAGCAGGATTTAAGTAAGCTAAACTGAAGAAAGGTCAAAAGGTAAAAAAGAATATACCTCAACTATTCCAGTGTCATTTGTTAATGAATCAAAATCATAATTAAATACTGCCTTGCCAATAATATCCAAGGTCAAATTGGAGAAAAGTGATTCCATCTCAACATCTTCACCATCAGATGCAGCGGCATCTAGCTTATTACAAAGCCTAAAAGTAGCTTTTCCAAACAGGTTGATCATAGCTGCTACATACTACAATAAGAAATTAAAAGAAGGTGGGGAGCGAAATGCAATTACAAGTTTCGTACAGAACTCTAGTTTTAAAAAAAAAAAACACAATGATGATCATGATGATGATGAAGAAGAAGGATAAAAAACATATCTTCTTAACTTCTTCACTCTCCATAATTAAGACAAAAAAAAAAAAGGTTCAATCATAGGACAAATTGGAAAGGTATCAAGATGGACATCAAGCCCAAAATGCAGTGACTATTTACCTTCCGATGCAATGCTGGAACGATTGCACGCCGTCGCACACGCCATATATCCCCGTCAGCTGGGATGAGTCCCTTACCCATGACAAATTCTAGAATTTCTGCCAAAATACCCTGCACATAAAGGACTCATCAGAATGTATTTTTGAAAAGTAACTATTGCTTGCAATTTTTAAAATTAAAAAGGAAAAGAAAAATTAACAGAGTCAACCTTTGAGTAAGCTTTTGAATTGTCCCTCAGTATGTGCTTAGCGATGGAAGGATCTGAGACTATCAAGAAGGACTACAACAAGAAACAACAAATGATTGATCAAAAACTCAAATCTCAAAGATCTTGCCCCATGAATAGTATAATAAAAATATCATTTCAAAAAAAAAAAAGTCAGATACAAATATAGATAAGAATCAAACCTTTGGACCAAATGTTAGTCTAAAAATTCCACCATAAGTGAGGAAAAGCTCATAAAGTGGAATGAAAAAGGCCTCGCTCCGAATGGCACTAATTATTCCTTTTGCCTCCGGAATCCTTGGATACTGTTCTGGGGCGTCAATCCATTTCAACAAAAATTCCACACTCTTCGCAGGAACACCCAATTTTAACAAGCCATCCCTCAACAGAGATTGAAAACTTTATCCCACCACCAACATGCAAATAAATTATTAAAAAAATAAGATAAAACAGATAGAAGTATATGCAATATTAAATTCAAGTATGTTGAGGAAGCTTTATTTTTTCTATGCACATTGATGAACTATTAAATATTAAGCTCATTTGAGCAAAATTTAGATGAGTCTTCATACTAATTTTGTTTGTATTTCTTTACCTAAATCCATCTTTTTTACTCAATGGAATGGGAAAAAAAAGCATTGCCATTCTTTCTTGCACAAATTTACAAATATCAAGATGAATTTTGTTTCTTTTGATTTTGTTAACAAGTGACCTAAGAGCTAGCTAAGATACTATTTTTGGAAGTATTATTGCATTATTGCATTGATTTGGCCTTAACTGCGATGATTCCCACCTGCATTGAATGAAAAAATATTTCTTAAAGTAGAAATATTAACAAACGTCTGGGGGCACTCATTAGCAAGACCTTTCTATTTACTTTGATAAGTGAAATCCATTGTTTTGTCACCCAAAAAAGAAAATTCTTTGAGTGAAAAGGATGGTAAGCATATTTTCATAAATACACTTTCAGCCTTAGATTTGGATTTATGTAAATTTAGACAAAATGCAGTAGAAAATTGTATTGAGTTCCGTCCAAATCCATAAAATTCAAATCTAAGGCCTAAAATCTATCCTCTCAAATCCAGCATAAATAAAAACAAGGAAGCTCAAACAGCTTTCAACATGGTTAGTACATTAAAAACACGAGTCTTCCAGTTTAGGGGAATTACCCACATGGTTTTTTACATTTGTAAATAAAGAAATCATCGTGCATAATGCCCAGATGATTATCTTAATTCAACAATAAGCAAAATAAAACTCACGAATAACTCACGAGTCCACATGAGAGAGCAAATTCAAGCATACCAAAATCATTTTTATTAACGATGACAATGTTCTCAATTAAGCGTACCCAGATTTCCGCACCGTAAATTCTCCGGAAGCAATCCGAGCGGACAACTCTGCCCGCCGTTTCTCCTCGAGACGCCGTTCATCGCTCTTAACCCCATCTTCCACCGGATTAGGCTCGCGCCCACTTGAGGATAAGCAGGTAACGAGGGACCACCGAGACGCAGCGGCTGCTGCAACAAAAATTCGCAAACTAAAGCCAATTATGCACCGAAGAATGTTTCAATTCCATTAAAAGCGAGATTTAGCAGCAAAAAAAAAAATCGAAAATTATCGAACCGCTCTGCTTGGGAGAGTAAGAAGATGAGGATGATGGGAGGTTCAATCTGTTTATGTTGAGCTTGGTTTGAAGGGACTGAGCTGAGATGGATGGCACTTGCAGGAGAGTAAAGTTGGCAGCCATGAGACTGCCACAGAGGGAGAGAGAGAGAGAGAGAGAGAGGGAGTGGTTTTTTTCTCGATAGAGTGAGAGATGACGGCAATGTGGCGGCCTCAACTCCCAACCGCTTGCCCGGCAGAGTACAAATTTTAAAGGATCATGCGGAAGTACAGAAGGGATACTCTTTTTTTTTTTCAATTACAAATCCTTCATATTCAGACACAAATTATACTATCTACTCTTTTATTGTGTAGATTAAAGATTTTGCTTGTGAAAAGAAAGGAAAAAAAGAAGGAGAGGTAATTTATTTTTTTTTATATTTTCTTTCTCTATTAAATATCATTAAGAATAAAAGTTTATCAGACTAAAAATTAGAAAAAATTATATATTAATGGTGTCCAAAATTAAAATTTTATTTATAAGTTTTTTTATTTTCTTTTTCACTTTTCTTGATAACCAAACATGAAAATGTGAATTTTTTAATATTTACTTTTCTTTTCCTAATATTTTATGTGTTTCAAACAAGATATTAAGGAAGTACAAAATATATTTTTCGAGGCTAATGCCATCGAAGTTGATTTAACTTTTTACACTTGGTCTCTCTTTGCTTATAGCGTCAATAGTTCCATACGACTTTCTAACTTAATTTGCATCAAAACAAGTTTTTAAGTGTCCAGAGTTGGCTATTGTTTCTTTAATAATATATCCTGTCCTTCTTAAAAGGACTAAAATTTTAATATAAATCATTGACCGGTTGGAGTAATATAGATATCATCTTCTTTTTGTGTAATTTTTTCTATAGTTAGTGGTACTAGATATAATCTACTTTTTAGGCTGAAATTTTTTTATCTTTATTGAACTATGTTATAATTTCTATTAAAAAAAAAAAAAGGAGATTCTCGTGAATCTTGATGGATCGAACAATGCCTTGAGTGGATTGCACTTTCAATCTTCCTTCAAGGTAAGGGACTTTAGGGCATACGAATTAATTTGTTTGAAACCAAGCCATATATTGCACATACCAAAAGTATGAATTAGTGGGAGATTGATAATGCAAAAATTATCTTTTAGTTTTTAGTTTCTATGGATCTAAAAACCAAAATATCTTTGAGAACTTTAAGCTACAAAGAACCTATGGGATTATCATGCAAATTAAAATGTACTTGCAATCAAGCTTCATTATGAAAATTTCATATTAAATATAAAATATTTCATTTTAATCAAGACAAGAAAAATGTACAAGAATGTTATGCAAGCTTCATGGAACTTTAGTATAAGTACACAGGTAAGCTAGCATATGTGGTATTATAGCTGATTGTTGTGCTAAGGCACTTTAGAAAGTTCAAGCTAAAAGGAAGATGATCCAAATCCTAATGATGCTCTATCTAGATGTTAAGAAATATAGGGACAACCATTTTGAATTTTGAAGGTTTACTTCATATAGATTTTGTATTGTAGAATTGCTTTGTGTAGAGACTTGTATAATTACTCAAGCCACCTTAGAAGGGATAACAACTTATAAGAATAAAACATATCGTGTTTTAAGTAACAAGTTTACCTAATAAGATTAAGGATAGAATTTTCTAGTGTGATCTTTCACGCAATTTTATGAATGTAAAGAGTGTGTGTATGCTGCTTCTTACTATATGGGAAAAAATCTATCTATTGTAAGCACATCAATCACATTGACATTGTGTAATACTCAACCTTCAAAAGAAGAAATTACAAGATATTCCATAGAAATGTATCAAAATTTGTTCAGCAAACAAACCATAGATAAACATTTAGATGCAAAATATCTTACCATTTCTCTGTAACTCTTTCCTTCTCCCTCCCAATCGTAAGGATAATTGATCTAGAATTCATTGTTCATTGTTATATCATATATATTTTTTTGCATTTGGTTTGTTTGGTAAATCGAACTCTCTTTGCCCTTCCATCAATCTAGTTTGAATCATTTATTCATGTGCTTCCAATCTATAATAAGAGGATATTCTAGTTCCCTCACTTATAAAACCATGCCCAAATAATAAATATATTGTGACTAGTAACGGTTAAAAGTAGCTTGATATAATTTGCACTGTCAATTTGTCTTTGTTAGCTTCACCAAGCCTTTTTGTAACGCCTCGAACCCGAAACTGTTTTAAAAATAAATCTCTGATATCAAATAATTACATTGCGGAAGGCCTCAATATCCATTACCAGAGTACTAAATAATACATCTCCAAGCATATTTCCAAAGTAACTAAAATATCCCAATGTAACAATAAGTTCATCCTAGTATCCTAATGAAAATTTGAACTTATCAACAACATAAATAAAATAATAACAATTCTAACCAAGGACCTTTTACCCCACCAACACTTCCTTTGTGCACTTTGATTACTGTTATACTCCTTATGACATCTAAAAAATAATTGATCGTGATGGCGTGGGACACCTCTCAGTAAGAAGGAATAAATTATTATCAGTGTGTAACAAATGAGTTTTTGTGTAAACAAATTTACCCATTAATATAACTTTAAATGAAACTACATTTTATAACTGTAACTCACACTCATAATTGAAAATACATGCTTCTCATTAAATCTGCAAATATGAGTAAAAGAATCTCCCTACATAAATAATCGACACGTATAACCCCCATGACTGGTTGTGCGGCCCGAAGGCTGGACTTAGTATACCAACGCTAAGTCAAAGTAACTCATATGTTAGTCCGATTTGCCTACCGAACCTGGTCTGTATACCAAGAACGTATTCAACCCCTCTCGCTGGCCAAACCGACTTTCCATACCAACACTGTTTTGAATAATGTGACTACACTGATACTGATCTGATCCATCAGGGTTCTTAAACCATATAATGCATTCTTTTCGACATTTCTCGAAATCCAGTTTATCACCGTAACATAATTCCCATAGATATATAATAAAATACCACTTCATAAAATCTTACTATAACTAGTACCATATCGTGAAAATCCTAACAAGTTTAATTTATACAATAAACTGAATTAATCTCATGTCACACATTTTAAACAATACTTCATACTTTAATTCATACTTTAATTAATCTCATATACTCAGATTAAAATAAACATAATATCCATATAATTATATTCTTCAATTTAAACGGTTAATCTTTGAAAACAGCTGACATAATTTATTCCCCTTACCTTATCTCAGGAGTGGTGTCTATGATGCTCAAACTACGAAATCTCCCCGATTAAAATGTTGATGGCTGAAATTGGAAATTAGGGATATTTTTTGTTCTTCAATCAGCGCACGTTTGCTAAGAAAATTGAGGAGAGAGAAAGAGAGTTTGAGGAGAGAGAGAGAGAGAGAGAGTGGTGAGAGAGATGGAGGAAGAACACATTGGGGGGTCTCAGTAACTCAGGAAATTTTGATTCCTAAAGCTTAATATATTATTATATTATATTATATTATTGAATTAATAATTATTAATTAATTAATTAATTAAATTTAGGATCACACTTACATATTACTTTTGGATTGTTACACTTTTGGTCATTTAACTTGCCCAAGGTTCCCATTGTTCCAAAACTAACAATAAACCTTATAATTGTTGACCAACTACTAGCTGATGATGGTAACATTGTTCATTTCTCTTATTATGGTTATAGTATGCTTGGAAGGTGAAAGTGAGGGGTGTTAGACGTCAGCATCTATTTGCTTTAGAAAATAAAGAAAAAAAATGTTTATTCATCCTCCCTCTCCCTCCCTCCCTCTCTCTCTCTCTCTCTCTCTCTCTCTCTCTCTCTCTCTCTCTGTGTGTGTGTGTGTGTGTGTGTGTGTGTGTGTGTGTGTGTGTGTGTGTTTGTGTGTGTGTGTGTGTGTGTGTGTGTGTGTGTTTCTTTTATTAGTTCAAATAATGTTTGGTGACTATGGCATAAATGCTTTGATAATCCACATTCTAAATCGTTTGTTTCATTTCTCTTTCTTAAATAATAAGCCGCCTTCTTTAAATTATACAAGGGAGTCTCATATAGTCTTCCAAGAGAGATCTCAGTTGTTAAAGTTTGGACTTTTATATTAGAGGTCTCAAATTTGAATACTAGGGTAGATGAGAAAGAGGTATGAGATGGGAATGTGTCATTTCCCTATGCACAACTCATGACTACTCTAGACTTCCAACTAAACAAAAAAGGGATATTATATAAGTTATTCTTTAGCATGAGTATCATTTTTTTTTGTGCTAATAACTCTATAGCTCCATTCAAATTATGTCTAGGACACACCACTATTTTACTTTGATTAGGTTTTTACTATCTGATGGGTTGATATATGACTACTATACTTGATATATATATACATATTGCACATATTTTGTGCAAAAAAAAAAGGGTGTTTCCTTATTTCAAATCTTACAAAAAATGATTGCTAAATTTTCTTATCAAATTAAAATTTTAATTTCCAATTCAAAAGGAGTGTACCAAGATAGATTCACAAAAAAAAAAAAAAGGCTTCTTGATGTTGTCATTGTATTCTTGTCCTAGTAGGAAAATTTTTCACATTTTGGCCATTTTTCAAACCTTGTTATATGCCTCTTGATCCACCTTCACTGTGAATAAAATCAATCATCTTGACAATCCTTTTTGAATAATGTTCCCCTTCTAAAAACTTATTGTGTTTTCTTAGCTAGTTTTTGCTTCATATGTATGGTTGTGCACTTTGTTCATTTGCCTTTGTATAAGCAAACCAAGTTATCTCCTCGAGCAATCATGTGTAGCTTTATGGGTTAATGTTGTGATGATAAAGGTGTTTTGTATATTGATCCTAATTTGCATCATATTTTTGTTTCTCGAATGCCATCTTCCTCGAACATATTTTTTATTTTGCACCTGTTGCTAAATGTAGTTTTCTACTATTATTGTACTCTTGCATCATTTTGTGCATGATTTTTTCACTAAGACTATGAATATTACTAATGACAAGCACCCTCAAGTTTATTGAAGAAGAAGTAGGTTGCTTTTGATGGTACCTCCCACTCTCTTTTAGTTACTATTTTGTCGTCTTCTCCTTTGTCCATGGTAAGTGAACCTCTCACTAGCACCTTTTACAACACTTCACAAACATTGTAAAAGGTAGCATTATGCTAAATGTTACATTTAGAAAACATAAAAGGTCTTGAATCTTTTACATCATACTAGGAATGTTGTAAAATCTTATTTGCAACGTTTTAGAATCATTACAAATATGTTTTCTACAATAGACAACTCAATAAATATACCACTTATGATATTTTAGCAAAGCTATAAAAGGTTATTGATGTCTTTGTAGATACTCTTCTATCGCACTTAGTGAATGTTATAAATGAAACTCACAACAATAAAGGATCATTGAGTGTCACTTTTTTTTTAATTTATTTGATTATTTTATTTTTCCTACTTTCCAACATATACACAAACACACACACACACACACACACACACTTATTTACTTAATTATATCATATCCAACACACCAACATCTTGTTTGATAATGGAAACACCATATACACATACGCGGGTGTGTAATTATATTACATCCAACACACCAACATCCAATTCAATAATAGAAACATTAATAGTATTCCATAAAGTTTCCTTGATTTAATTCCAAATATATCAAAATATTCAAGCAATCTTAAGAAAATAAAAAACAAAATTTTCTTGCGTTCAAGTGCATTGTCATTTTAACATCATTTATAAACTTAAACTTATAGCATCAGGAGTAAAGCGAATAGGCTTTATATTAATTTCAAAATAAATAAGTACATATGTATAACATTTGTTGTATGAATCGTATTTGCACAACGGAATATCAATGCAACAATCAATGAAAACCAAATACAGAAGACAACCATGCAGTATATATGAAAGTAAAATTAACAACACAAGGAATTATGTGGTTCGGAAATGCTTATATCCACGGGAGCAATCGACAAAGTACTTTTACTATCTTGGTGTCAAAAGACACTTACAGTGATCTTCTTACAATGCAAATACAACAAGAACAATACATTTATAAAGTTCTTAGAGGGTTTCCCTCCAAACCTCAACCATACTAACGTCCACATTTCAAAATTTGAAATCAGCGGTGGTGCCTATAACAAAATTGTCGACGGTTTCAGCAAACCGTCGATGGTTTGAGATACCGAGAGCAAATCGTTTTCCTCCTTATGTATGTCATCCACTCAAAGATATGAGTCACAAAACACAACAATCTCCAACTTGGCGAATATACGCTCCTTAGGAGAAACCGAAAGTATAGCCCATTGCTCCACCTTAACCTTGGAACATTAGGTTGGGTCAGTCTCCCTTCTAACACTTGGAGACATGAAGCAAGTCGGAGCAATGCTTGAACTTTTCAGTAGTAACCGAATTTGTCAATATATCCATTGCGTTCTTAGATATGTGAACCTTCTTTAGTATAAGCTCACTTGAAAAGATCAATTCCTGGATCCCATGGAACCTTACATCAATATGTTTGGTTCTAGCATGATACACTTTATTCTTCGCCAAGTAGATGACACTCTGACTATCACAACGCAGCACAAATCCACCTTGTTGTATGCCCAGCTCCTTGACTAAACCAATAAGCCATAAGGCTTCCTTTATAGCTTCGGTGACTACCATATATTTAGACTCAATTGTAGACAATGCCACCAGGGATTGTACCATGGACCTCCAACATATAGGTCCTCTCACAAAGATGAAAACATAACCCGTTGTAGACCTCCTATCATCCATATCCCCTTCATAATCAGCATAAAAAAAATCTCATAATTGATGGAATATCCTGTTGCTTGCCGAACATGATACCATAGTTAGAAGTACCCCGTAAGTATATGAAAATTCATTTGACGGTTTCCTAATGTTGTCTACCCAGATTAGAGAGAAACTTACTCATCAAACTTACTGCATGTGCCAAGTCTGGTCTTGTACACACCATGACATACATTAAACTCTCCACAATATGAGAACCTTTGACATGTCCCGGATTTCATCATTCGTCCTTGGGCATTTAGCGGTAGACAATTTAAAGTGATTTTCTAGAGGTGTTTATACTAGTTTAGCATTAGTCATGTTGAACCTTTCCAACACCTTCTCCACATAACCGCCCTGAGATAACCACAACCTCTATACAATTCTATCTTGGAAAATCTCCATCCTAAGTATCTTCTTAGCAGCGCCAAGATCCTTCATGTCAAACTCTTTATGCAACATAATTTTTAACTGATTTACCTCAATTAAATCCTTCACAGCTTTTAGCATGTCATCAATTTACAACAATAAGAAAATGATAGTACCATCATCAAGCTTCTTCACAAACACGTAGAAGTCATACTCACACATTCTGTGGCCTACTTGGATCATATATGAATCAAACCATTTGTACCATTGCCTCAGAGACTGTTTCAGCCCATAAAGAAACTTCTTTAATTTGCAAACTAAGTGCTCTTACGCGGGTTAACTAAATCCCTCTAACTGTACCATATAAAACTACTCTTCCAAGTCACCATGGAGAAATGTCATCTTCACATCCATTTGTTTTAAATATAGGTCATAATGAGCCACTAATCCCAACACTACCCTAATGGAAGTTTGTTAGACCACAGATGAGAAGATCTCATTATAATCTACTCCATTCTTCTATGAGTACCCCTTTGCCACTAACCATACCTTGAATTTCTCTCCTTCCTTTTATGAAATTGCTTCCTTCTTCCTATATACCTATTTGCAGCCTATCGCCCTCTTCCTATTTGGAAGTTCCACCAAATCCCAAGTCTGGTTCTTATATAACGACTCCATTTCCTCAATTAATCATTGCACCCATCCACCTACTTTTCTCCTAGTTATGCACTACCTCTTGAAAAGTAGCTGGATCCTTACAACTTGTAATGAAGACATAAAATACCAGATCATCAAATCCATACCTAGGCGGTGGTCTGATAGTGCGTCTGGATCTCCATATAGGAACATTGTCGACTTGCTGGTTTCCTGAGTTAGAACTTCCTATAATCAGGGGACCAAGATCATTATCATTGTCCTGAATTTCTAACTCCACCTGCACAACATGCTCAACTCTGCTCTAGTTTTCTGACTCCTATTTCTCTTCATCATCAACTTAAGTATGTTTCACCTTAGCTTTCTCATCAAAAACTACATTTCTACTGATTTCCATCTTGTTTGTAACAACTCAGGAAAAACAATTAAAAAAAATCAATAAATTGAAATTATTAATCAGTTAATTAGTTAAATATTATTAAATTAATGTATTAAATAAAAAAAATAAAGGAAATAGAAAAAAAAATTAAATTAAATTAAAATGATCTATTAGTAATTAATTAATTAAACATTATTAACTTGAATTAATTAAGTTAAGTAAATGGTAGTTATATATATATATATATATATATATATAAAATATGATATTGTTATAATATATATAAAGTAAGTATAAAAAAAAGAAAAGGGAAAAAAAAGATAAGGAAGCCAGAGGCTTCCTGTGAATGCAGAAGCTTCCTGCGCAGCTCTCTCTGTTCTCTCTCCCATTCTCTGTCATTTCCTTCCGTCTCCGTCTCTCTTTCTCTTAATTTCTTTGACCTAACAAGCTCCAATCGAAAAATGGAAGGTGTCGTAGGATTCCTAACTCCACCACCGACATTTCTACTAGAGCGGATTTGTCGTGGGAGCGGGATAGGCACCACTCTTGGGGAAAGGTATATTTTCCCTAATCTCTCAATTTCTTGTTAAATCTGTAGTCAAATCGACGATCAGGCACTACTATGGGGTTCTAGTCGTGATTGTCGATATTTTGATATAAGTAAATTTCCAATTGAGATTTTCTAGGCCTTACCCCAAAGCGAGAGTGAGATTTGGAAAAATTGGCAAATTGATTATATTTGCAGGTATAACTATTAATTTGAAAATTATGGTCTTAGGAAATATTTAAATAGTATTTTATTTAGGAATAATTTAATGGAATTAGGATTTTTTGATTCAGGGTCCGGGTGAGCGCCGCAAGTATTTTTCGGGGTCCCTATTGGCATAGTTCAAGAAACCAGGTAAGGGGAAAAATATATATTAAATCATAATTTTTATGAATTTAATGAAAAATAAATTGCATTATATATATTTGTAAATGTTTCGATATGGGTTTAAAATGCCAACCATTTAAATTATATTTTTTCGAGTTTAGGGCTGTTTATTCGATATGTATATGCGAAAATGAACCGATGAAAGTGGAAAAATATTACCAGGGTAATAATGTAAGGAATGAAAGGTATTTTTGGTATATAAACGTTAAATGTTTGTTGGCATATTTTACAGGCAATGTATGAATTTTATTGCTAAACTGTGTGGCATGAGATTTTGTGCAAATATATATTAAATGTATGAGATGCAAGTTAAGTAAGTAATGCATTATGAATAAACACATGATATGAACTATGCTGCTTGTGTGTGTTAATGCAACCATGTAAACAGCTAAAAAATGTTGGGTAAACAGCTAAAAAATGCTCTATAAAAAGTTGAAAGATACTGGGTAAAATAGCTTAAAGATGTTGAGTAAATATGTCATAGTTGAAAAATGTTGGGTAAAATAGCCGAAAGATGCTGGGTAAATGTATAACAGCTGAAAAATGTAAGGTAAAACAGCTAAAAGATGCTGGGTAAAACAATTGAAAGATGTTGGGTATGAAATGAAATGAAATGAAAAGGGAAATTAATGAAATGAAAATGAAATGTGAAATGTGAACAATGTAAAATGGGAAAAGTCACTTAAAGTGAAATGAAGTAAAATGTTAAAGTTATGAATATGAACATAGGTGAATGGTTGAACAATGACAGAAAGAATAATGTATTATGGTATTAGCAATATTTATGCTAGTAGAACATGTTACGTTTGGATGAGGCAAACTCTTCGTCCGTGGGCTTGTTGAGAAAGGTGAGTGCCCTGATTGTATCAGGTGTAGCAGTAGGCTGCATAAAGTACTAGGGAAGAGGAAAACTACTTGTATGGGCGGGTAGATTTCCATATTCTTGGGAGCCTTCGCTAGTAAACTTTTGTATGAACTGTGTGAGTACGAGATTAATCTAATACTTGAGTGCTTACTGAGTAAGGTGAGTACTTTGATATGCTTTAGTAGCGACCATTGGGTTGCCAAATGTATCAAAGCAGAGGGGTGCTAATTGTATGGGTGGGTAATCAACCCTATCCTTGAGTAATCTCGTGGGTTAAATCTCTGCATGTGATTGATTAGATTCAGAAAATGATTTGAGTGTTTATGATAATGTTTTGCAAATGTTACTAAAATGATATTTATAAACTCATGTTAGTCACACACTGTTTTAATATATTGTTTCTTCCCTTACTGAGATGTGTCTCACCTGAATACGAATATATCTTTTTCAGGATTTCCTCGAGAGCGAGCTTTGAGAGCTCGAAGTTTCTATAGCATTATTGGAAAATAGAAAAATAAAAGGGTATATTTCTATATTAATTTTGGGATGTATAATATTTATGTTTTATGTTTTAAGTCTTCTAGATATTATGAATGGTTGTGAAACATATTGGTATTGTGAATACTAAATATTTTTGGGAGATATGTGTATATATGGGAATATAGGTGGATGCATGATTTCTTATGGTGTGTAGATGGATGTAGAAAACTGTGGTATTATATTTGTTGAAAGATTGTAGTTATGTTTTCCACTGCGTATATTATGAATTATGGATTATCAGGTATAACGCGCTGAACCCAAGTTTAAGGGTTCGAGGCGTTACATTGTGGTATCAGAGTAATGTCCAGTCGGAAGTGTGATTAGATTCACATCGCCTGGACATGGAAATATTAGAATATTAGGTTAGAAATGATTTATACTAGAGTATAGGATTGAGTTGCGATAAAGATAAGAATGAGTAGATTAAGATATCAATAGGAATTCTGAGTCGTGTTTCATAAGCTTGGGGGCAGAGATCCCTTGATGATTTTCTATGTTTTTTCGAAGAAGAAGCTAGCTTCAAAAGATCGTGCTAAATCCATCGATGGTGATGTTTTCGAGCAGAAAAATTAGAATTTGGAATTTGAACTCGAAGGTTAGGTTGGTTGATTTGGAGAGAAAAATAATTTAAGTGATTTGATTAAATGATTTGCGAGCAACTTGGGTGTTTGATATTTAAATTAGAGTATTTGAAAATATCTAGAATTCTTGAAATGAGGAAATGATTGATTACCTAACGAAATTTTGAGGACGAAATTCTTTGAAGAAGGGAAGAATGTAACAACCCGAGAAAAAAATTTTAAAAAAATTAAAATTAAAAAAAAATTAATAAATTAAAATTATTAATAAGTTAATTAGTTAAACATTATTAAATTAATGTATTAAATAAACAAATAAAGGAAATAGAAAAAAATAATTAAATTAAATTAAAATTATTTATTAGTAATTAATTAATTAAACATTATTAACTTGAATTAATTAAGTTAAGTAAATGGTGGTTATATATATATATATATGAATATATAAGGATAAAGTATATATATATATATATATATATATATATATATAATATGATATGATATGATATTATTATAATATATATAAAGTAAGTAAAAAAAAAAGGGGAAAAAAAGATAAGGAAGCCAGTGGCTTCCTGCGAATGCAGAAGCTTCCTGCGCAGCTCTCTCTGTTCTCTCTCTCACTCTCCGTCATTTCCTTTCGTCTTCGTCTCTTTTTCTCTTAATTTCGTCAGCCAAACGAGCGCCAATCGAAAATGGAAAGTGTCGTAAGATTCTTAACTCCGCCACCGACATTTCTACTAGAACGGATTTGTCGTGGGAGTGGCGTAGGCACCACTCATGGAGAAAGATATATTTTCCCTAATCTCTCAATTTCTTATTAAATCTGCAGTCAAATCGACGATCAGGCACTACCATGGGGTCTTAGTTGTGATCGTCGTCATTTTGACATAAGTAAATTTCCAATTAGGATTTTCTAGGCACTACTACAAAGCGAGAGTGAGATTTGGAAAATTTGGCAAAGTGATTATATTTGTGGGTATAACTATTAATTTGAAAATTATGGTCCTAGGAAATATTTAAATAGTATTTTATTTAGGAATAACTTAATGGAATTAGGATTTTTGATTTAGGGTCCGGGTGAGCGCCGCAGGTATTTTTCGGGATCCTTGTTGGCGTAGTTCAAGAAACCAGGTAAGAGGAAGTATATATATTAAATCAGAATTTTTATGAATTTAATGAAAAATAAATTGTATTATATATACGTGTATATGTTTTGGTATAAGTTTAAAATACCAACCATTTAAATTATTTTTTTGAGTTTAGGACTATTTATTAGATATGTATATGCAAAAATGAACTGATGAAAGTGGAAAAATATTATCAGGGTAATTATATAAGGAATGAAAGTTATTTTCGGTATATAAACGTTAAATGTTAGTTGGCGTATTTTACAGGCAATGTATGAATTTTATTGCTAAACTGTGTGACATGAGATTCTGTGCAAATATATGTTAAATGTATGAGATGTAGGTTAAGTAAGTAATGCATTGTGAATAAAACATAATATGAACTATGTTACTTGTGTGTATTAATGCAACCATGTAAACAACTGAAAAATGTTGGGTAAATAGCTGAAAAATGTTGGGTAAAACAGTTGAAAGATGCTGGGTAAAATAGCTGAAAGATGCTGAGTAAATGTGTAACAGTTGAAAAATGTTAGGTAAAACAGCTGAAAGATGTTGGGTAATGTATGATAGCTGAAAAATGCTGGGTAAAACAGTTGAAAGATGTTAGGTATGAAATGAAATAAAATGAAAAGGGAAATGAATGAAATGGAAATGAAATGTGAAATGTGAACAATGTAAAATGGGAAGAGTCACTTAAAGTGAAATGAAGTGAAATGTTAAAGTTATGAACATGAACATAGGTGAATGGTTGAACAATGACAGAAAGAATAATGTATTGTGATATTAGCAGTATTTATGCTAGTAGAACATGTTATGTTTGGACGAGGCAAACTCTTCGCCAAAGGGCTTGTTGAGAAAGGAGAGTGCCTTGATTGTATCAGGTGTAGCAGTAGACTGCATAACGTGCTAAAGCAGAGGAAAACTACTTGTATGGGTGGGTAGATTTCCCTATTCTTGGGAGCCTTCGCCGGTAAACTTTTATATGAACTTTGTGAGTACGAGATTAATCTAATACTTGAGGACTTACTGATTAAGGTGAGTACTTTGATATTCTTTAGGAGCGACCCTTGGGTTGCCAAATGCATTAGAGTAGAGGGATACTACTTGTATGGGCTTGTAATTACCCCTATCATTGGGTAATCTCGTGGGTTAAATCTCTGCATGTGATTGATTAGGTTCAGAAAATGATTTCAATGTTTGTGATAATGTTTTGCAAATGTTACTAAAATGATATTTATAAACTCATGTTAGCCACACACTGTTTTAATATATTGTTTATTCCCATACTGAGATGTGTCTCACCCGAATATGAATTTATCTTTTTCAGGATTTCCTCGAGAGCGAGCTTTGAGAGCTCAAGGTTTTTATAGCATTATTGGGAAATAGAAAAATAAAAGGGTATATTTCTACGTTAATTTTGGGATGTATAATTATTTATGTTTTATGTTTTAAGTCTTCTAGATATTATGAATGGTTGTGAAACATATTGGTATTGTGAATACTAAATATTTTTGGGAGATATGTGTATATGTTGGAATATAGGTGGATGCATGATTTATTATGGTGTGTAGATGGATGTAGAAAACTGTGGTATTATATTTGTTGAAAGATTGTGGTTATGTTTTTCACTGCGTATATTATGAATTGTGGATTATTAGGTATAACGAGTAGAACCCGGGTTTTAAGGTTCAGGGCGTTACATTGTTTGTCATTGGATCCCACAGCTTGAACCCCTTCACACCTTTCTGATATCCCAAAAAGAAGTAGCGTCTAAACTTTGCATCAAGCTACGATTTCTCCTCACTAGACACATGAACATAGGCTAGAAAACCAAATACCTTCAATCCGTAGTAGTCTCCCGCATTTCTCGTCCATACCTCCTCTGTCACTTTTCCCTCTAGTGATGCTCTTGGCGATCAGTTTACCAAAAAACAAGCCATTCTAACTGCCTCTGCCTAGAAGTTCTTCGCTAGCCTTGCATTATGCCTGAGACAACAAGCTCTCTCAGCTAGAGTTCAATTCATCCTTTCAGCCACACCATTTTGCTGAGGTGTTTGGCGAACAGTGAAATGTCTCTTAATGCCCTGCTGCTCACAAAACTCCATGAACCTAGAATCAACGTACTCAGTCCCATTGTCTTATCTGAGGTATTTAATTCTTCTCCCGATTTGGTTTTCCACTTCAACTTTCCACAACTTAAACCTAACAAACGTATCTGACTTGTGTCAAATTAAGTATACCCTGACCTTCCGTGAGTAGTCGTCAATAAAACTTACAAAATACACATGTCCTCTATGTGACGCTACATTTACTAGCCCTAAAACATTAGAATGTATGTAATAAAAAAGACCTTTTGTATTTTTGATTAACTATTTTGAGCTACAACCTGCTTTACTTCCCAAGAACACAAAACTTATAGAAGTTCAACTTGCATGATTTCATACCCTTCAAGAGCTTCCTTTTTTGAAGTTCTTACATACCATGCTCACCCATATGCCCTAGATGCATGTGTCATAAGACGGTTTCATCAAATTCAGAATCTATGGTTGCAGCTCCACCTACAACTATAGTGCCCAACAATGCATAAATTTTTCCATCTAAATTTTGCCCTTTCATCACTATTAGATTGCCTTTGCACACCTTCATCACTTCACTTTCGAACTTGTAACTGAATCCATCATAGTCCAAAGTGCCTAATGAAATTAGACTCTTCCGTAGGTCCGAGATGTGTCTTACATCACATAAAGTTCTTACAGCACTATCAAACATTTTAATTCTTACATTTCCTATGCCAATAATTTTACATGAAACATCATTACCCATAAACTACATTTTCTGATTTTGAAGTGCCATCTTGCTTTTCAACATTCCTTTTCTTCCAATCTGGACACTCCGATTTTATATGCCCCTTTTTACCACACTTAAAAACACCAGATATCCCTTTTCTTCTTGGATAGAGATTGAGACATAGTTTGATTCGATCCATATTTTAATTTTTCTTTCCCATGTTCATGGTTACCCTTCATCACAAGCCTTTCTCCATGTGAGATTTCATCTCAGACTTTCTTTCTTTGATGAAACCCCAATAACATGCTTGTTAACTCTTCTAAATTCAGGGTCTCTTTACCTCAAGTAAGAGTTGTAACAAAGTGCTCATATGTGTGAGACACCGGTAGGGAATTCAGTAGCATCAACACCTTATCATCTTCATCGAATTTCACATCAACCCGCATTAAATCACTTATGATTTGATTAAATGCGTTGATGTGTTGGTTCAAATCCGAACCCTCCACCATCTTGAGCCAATAAAGCCTTTGCTTAAGAAAGAGTTTATTTGTAAGAGATTTAGACATGTACCGACTTTCAAGCTTTTGTAATACAGCCACAAAAGAATCCTGTTCCATGATGTGATACAACACGTCATCCGCCAGACACAATCTAATAGTAGCCACCGTCTTTGCCTCAAATTCCTTCCAATTTGCTTCCTCCATGCCTTCCAATTGAACACCATACAAGGTCTTCACCATCCCTTGTTGCACAAGAAAATCCTTTACCCTTTTTTACCATAAACCGAAGTTCTCAGTTCCATCAAACTTGACAACATCAAATTTCATAGACGAAGTACCCAAAGCCATTACAACAAGTGCTCTGATACCAATTTGTTGTATGAATTGTATTTTCACAGGGGAATATCAATGTAGCAATCAATGAAAACCAAACATAGAACACAACCATGCAATATATATGAAAGCAAAATTAACAACACAAGGAATTACGTGGTTCGGTAATGCCTACATCCACGGGCGCAATCGACAAAGTACTTTTACTATCTTGGTGTCAAAAGATACTTACAATGATATTCTTACAATGCAAATGCACCCAAAACAGTGTATTTATAAAGTTCTCGGAGAGTTTCCCTCCAAACCCCAACCATACTAATGTCCACATTTCAAAATTTGAAATCAGCGCTGGTGCCCAGAAAGAAATCGTTGATGGTTTGAGATACCAAGAGCAAACCGTATTTGCATGTTCAGTCAATCCATCGTCGGTTCCCTCAACAAATAAATATTGAAAGAAAACATTCTAAAAAACACCCAAACCATCGACGGTAAGAGCGAATCATGGACGGTTTCCCTCAACACACTGATCTAACTATATTTTTCTCCTTGTGTATGTCATCCACTCAAAGATATGAGCCACAAAACACAACAACATTTGATAAAATGAAAATTTAAACAAAAAACTCAGTTTATAGCCAAGTTCCACAACCAACTTATATAGCTTGTTCTTAATCTCAAAATGACTTAATATGCTTAATATTAATCTTAAAATAAATAACTACATGTGTATAACACTTGAACACAAATGAAATTAAATAAAAAACTTACGAGTCCATAGCCAAGTTCCATCATCAACTAATTTAGATTGTTTTTTTTTTAAAAGTTCATATTCTAGAAAAAAAATTATTCATGACCTCCCTCCTTGAATTGGTCTTATATTGTTAGGATCCATCTGCAATCGACAACCAAGACTAAATAAACATGCTACTAATGTTTCATCTAAATCATAAGCTTATATACAATAAATTGTGGGCAATAAGTGAAAATGATATGCCACAACTTCCATATGCACATACATGATAATGATGAATAGTGATTATGGGTTTTATAGTTTCATGATGTCAAAATAATGGATTATTAAAAGTTAGAATGGCGCAAAGGGATTTATAGTCTCATGCCGAAACAACATATAACTTTTTGCTTACTTTTAAGTGTCATGTGGTTCAAGAGCATATATCATTGAGTTGCAATGTAGCCCTTAAAAAGTTACTAGATATAACTAGAAAAAATAAGATATTTTGCTAACAAAATTACATTTATTATAACCTAAAAATAAAATTAAATCAAACATTGAACATAAATCTTCTTCAAATGTTGGAGTTACTAGGAAACATCATAAGTTTCAAGACTTTTTAAGGACAAAATGTTCATATTCAATGTATATAGCAATTGGGAGAAAAAAACACGTTTTAAATGACCCTTCCTCTAAACTATACATATCCAAACATACTCTTCTCTATACTATTGTAATGAGGGTGTAAGACCAATACAATGTTCAATTCCAATCTTCTAACTTAAAAAGTTACCAAATATAGCTAGCAAAAATAAGATATTATGCTCACAAAATTACATTTATCATAACCTAAAAATAAAATTAAATCAAACAGTGAACATAAATCTACTTCAAATGTTGGAGTTACTAGGAAACATCATAAGTTTCAAGACTTTTCAAGACAAAATGTTCATAAAATGAAATTGAAATGTTCATATTCAATATATATATATATAGCAATTGAGAGAAAAAAACATTTTTTATGACCCTTCCTCTAAACTATGCATATCCAAACATATTCTTCCCTACACTATTGTAATGAGAGTATAAGACCAATACAATGTTCAATTCCAATCTTCCAGCTTAAGAACCCAAACTTGACATATCGATGCTGCTCAACTGATGTCCATGTCAATATGCCTTTGAGGTCAATTTGGCACTAAATGTATAAGGAGGTGCTTTATATTAGCAAGGGCACAATATGTTTCCTCTTTGACATTCTTTTTTAGGTGGGAAATGTGCATTTCCTTTTTCAAATTTTAGTTTGCCTTTTTGCAATTCAACAAGCATGTTTTACAATTAATATGTTTTAGCATATGATGTGTTGGAACCTATTTTTGTCAAAGCTAACTCCAAACTAAGTTCCTTATTTTGAAGCGCCAGTTCAAGCTTATTTTAGTGCTTTTAAGGTACATTGGGTGAATTGGAGGGTGGGGCTAGATCTAGGCTCACTTATTTGGAAAATTAGTGAAAATTTTCAATTTCTAAGGGTACTTCAGGAAGTTTTAATTTTTACCTTAAAACCTAACCCTAGCTCTTATAGAAAGGCTAAAGGAGAAGGTTGCGGGTGAAGGGAATGACTTTATTTAGGGTGTGTTAGCCTTGACAGCTACACTATCTTGGTTTATATGTTTCGATGATATTAACATATTTGTTGTTCCTAGTATTTTTCATCCTTGCAAATCTTATCTAGTACAGGTACAAAGTGTTGGATACACGGAGGTACCAAATCAAAAGCAAAGATCAGACCGAGTAAACATCAAATAGGAAAGATCAGAAAGACGTTGACTCGAAAGCACCAAAACACATTCTGAAATTAATTGTAATAAGGGTTGTGTGAGTGAGTGCGTATTGTAACTCTTTCGGTATGTGTCTTGCATGATTTCTGAGTAAGATTTGAGCCATTGCATAAGCATACTTGGACACATGATCATATAGGATTGCACTAAATACATAAACACAAACTCACCTTTAATGGCTTTCAAAGTTAAACTTAAAGAGTTTGTTAAATGAATCCTAAACTCAAATATGTTTTCTAAAGAGACAAGTTTTCAAACATTTTAGTATTTGGAACATCTTCATACTTAGTCCCGGTATTATCAAAACGAGTCTTGTTTCTTAAAGGTTCAAAGAAAGTCAAGTATATTGATAAAAGGTCATACTAAGCATATAAGATATCAAAATGGGTTTTCAAACGTTTTTTATTAATCAAGATATCTTATATTCAAAATAAAACCCATTTGGATAAGTTTTAATCTTCATTAGACTTAATAAATTTCATATACTTTTGTCCAAGAATGTTTTGAGTCATTAAAACGCTTTTTGATAAGGAAAAACAAAGTAATCGTCACTACCGTAGTGCAGCCTTGAGTCTTAAACACCTTTTAGTATTTTGGGCATAACTTTTTATAGAAAAGTCCAAATGGGATGATCTTGGTGTCTCTGGAAAGTTAAGACAAAATTACACAATGTTTATGTTGATTACCTTTTCTAATTCAGGGATCTTATTAACGAACACAGGGGATTCATTGAAGATGTGCAGTATATGATTAGTCGACAAGTGTAAGGGCCTCGACGAGTCCAAAGGGCAGAATGATGCTGACGGGCGGAAAACGGCTAGTTTACCAAATAAAATATCTACCCCCCCCCAACGGCTAGTTAACGGCTCCTAAGGCTCTTGGGCTATAAATATAAGCTATTAGACTTGTATTAACATGGTTTTGACGGTCTTTGATCATTGTTAGTAAAAAACATCATTTTATACAAAACCTAGTATATTGCATATTAGTTCTTCATTACATGTGCTCATTCTCTCTTGCTCACTTATTGTGTTTGATTCAATTCTTGAGAGAATAGTGTGAGGTTTGAGTTGTAAATCATATTTTCTCATTGTAAGGAGCATTCTTTGTAATCTTCCATCTTCTTGTGAAAGGTTCATTGTGAACCAAGTTGCAAGGTTCTTTGTGAACCGAATTGGTAAAGGCTCTTTGTGAGCTGTAGGGATTTGTTTCTAAGTTTGTAAGGCTTGCTCTTCTATAGAAGTCGCAATTATAGTGGATTGTGGAATCCATGGCTTGGTGCTAAGGCGTGGACGTAGGCTTGGTGCTGAACCACGTAAAAATACCGGTGTTGTTCTTTCTCTCCCTTACACTCTTTATTTTATATCTTGTGCATAATTTATATTGATATTATAATATAATTTCTTGTATCTTTCCAAGAGTTTTTATTTTATAGAAAAATACATACTCTGCAAAAAAAGTCTATTCACACCCCCCCCCTCTAAACTATATACTCCGAGCTGGGACTCCCAACAGTGTGCACAAATTGGAGGCTAGATTGGTTTTGAGAAGATAGCAAGGAGGAGGTTATATTAATATACAATGTGATGACCATACCCTTTAGACCAAGGTAAATTTAAACTACTTTGATAAATTAGCATGACTTGTTTTATTTCTCAATAAATAATACTAGCTATGCTATTCATTTATTTGTGTTGTGCTAACTGATATTGGAAATTCCATTTGACTAGTAGTGGTAGGAGGGACTTAGATGAAATAAAATTATAAGGGTCAAGCTAAAATATAAATAGTATAAGAGTTGGGGCAGAGAGAAAAAAAAAAACCAACAGCAAACACCTAGTGCAGCTGTCAGCACTGCAGGACCCTTGTTGCCATTAGCTGCCAAGAGTTGTCTTGCACTACAAAAAAAGGTATTTGTAGTGACGAAATTATTAGTGACGGAGCAAAATTCGTCACTAATAATGGGCCATTAGTCACGAAAATTAAATTTGTCACTAATAGTCAACGTATTAGCGATGAATTTATTAATCGCCACTAGTGGCCCATTATTAGTAACAAAAATGAAATCGTCACTAATACTTTCGTCATTAATACTAGATTTCTAACTAAAACTATTGTGAAAAAATATTAACAGCACTTTTTTGGGTATTAGTGATGGTTTTTGAAACCATCACAAAAACCCTTCCCAGAAAACCCCCTTTCTGCCTTCATTTCTTCGCGTTGAAATCCCCAATATTCCCTCTCGATCACTTGATTTCCCTCTTACATCACAAAATCCCCTCCTTCCCCAATTATAGTGCAACGTATTCTTCCTCCTCCCACTATCATGGAATCCTCTCCTTCCCTAGTCGCTGGAGTCCCCTCAGCCCTTCACGCAAACACCCCCAAATCCTCCATTTTTCCTTTCCCTTCCCACTACACAGAACCCCTCCTCTCTGCACAATCCCTCCTCCTTGCACAACCCTGCTACAAGCCACCTATCGTGTGTGAGTCTCCAGAGTCTACCGCCTCAACCCACCACAACCACAACCTATCGCCATCACAACCCACCGCCACCTACAAGGTTCCTCCTCCTCCTTATGGTTTGGTGCTATTTGTATGCTTTTTTGCAGCTATTGATAGCATTTTTGTAATTTTTAGTTGTTGCTTTCTGCTTGTGCTATTTATAAAATTTTAGGAATTGGTAGCAAGGAAATTTGGTTTATCATTGTCATAGAAGGAAGAACAACTTCCATTTCATTTGGCTAAATAAATTTTCTTCCATCAATCAGCGAGGTAGATAGCTAGGTTCCATATGTAGGGCAACAAGACAATGTTGTGTTTCAATCTTCAATCTTCTACATGATATGTAGCTATATATCTAGCAGCTAGTATGGTATGTTAGTCACCAATACCACCATCATATTCGTGAGCATTTTTCTAGGGTCATGATAACTTACGTTAAGGTGAAGACACATGTGATGTTGTTGTATAACATCACTTCTCTCTTCTTATCTCTTCTCTATATATTAAAAATGTGAATGTTGAGATGAATTGTGAATTTGATCGATTTTATTATACAAATTATTGTATTCTTATTTAGTGGTTGGTATATGTTATTTTTAAGTGTGTTTTGAGTAAGTTTTATTGCAAAAATTATTTTCCCCTGTTTGGTAGTAGTATATATTATTTTTAGAGGCATTTTGAGTCAAAATAATGAAACATTTATTTTGCCTTTTGAAATATCAAGGTTGGCAGATGTTTTAAGGAATCTTGGATAAATTCCAATCGGTGTAGTTGGGGGGAGGGGAGGGAGGAGGGTTGTAGGGTTTTGTTTGTCAGAATTGTTTAGCTTCTTCAAGTTAAATAAGAAAATATAAGGTGACATTCGCTGTGGTGGTTGCTGCTATAGATACCTAATTTTATCTAGATCTTATATATATATATAAAACGAAATAGGCATTAAATTTCAAGTTTTTAAAATCATTTTGAGCAATCCTTTAATCACTCAAAATTAGTCACAATAGTATGTCCTTTCAAAAGAAAGCCCATTGTGGGCCTCAAATCATCAAATGTCTGAAATTGGGTTACACTAACAGCAGTTGGCCCACAATAGGCTTAAATCATAATATAGTCCAAACAAAAGTTTTGCTGTTAATTTGTGATGGAATTTGTAGAACTGTGGTAGCTATGAGCAGGTATCTTCTGTTGGATAGAGCTAAAAGAAATCATATTTTGTTTATGCTTTCATTCATTATACACAAGTGTTCATTGAAACTTAGACTCGTTCAAGAATCATTACTATACATTCATGTCTTATCGTAAATGTAATACAAATCAATTAATATTCAATTGATTATTAGTCATACTATCTAGATTAATAATCAATGGAACATGTTAATTAGTTGTTTCATTTATGATTAGTGATGTTTGTATTTCAACCATTCTTGAATTGTCCAATGTGTGGATAGTTTAGGAAGTTGTATTTATATTGTTGTCATCATTTACGTTTTGTTCATTGTCATTACATATTTTGAGAGTGTCTTTACTTATGTTCTCCGGGTGCATAGTGGGGTATTGTGACAATTTGTTAGTGATGAAAACTAGCAACATGTTCACTTCAAAAATTGTATACTAATTTTTTGTATAATTATTACTTTGTAGGATCTGGGGTCTATCCCAAGAAGATGAGGATGATGCTGAACACTATAGTCAGATGCAGTTTTTTTTTTTGTTGTATTTTTTGTTATATGAACAGATAATGTATATATGATGTTTTTGAACAATTTGTTGTGTGTGTGTGTGTGTGCATTCTGAACAATTTATGAATTTTTCATTGATTCCAGTTCAATATTATGTGTGCAGAAATTTAATTACAAGTTTTTATAGGAATTAATGGGTGATTTAAAAAAATTAATTATTTAAACATTTAGTGACAGTTCTATAACCGTCAATAAAAGTTGATATAGTGACTATTAGTGACGATTTTGAAATCCGTCACTAATAGTATGTCTTTAGTGACAATTTTCAGTCGAGAAAACGTATCAGTTATAGTGACGATCTTAGGCTTTTACTTATAGAATGAAATTGTCACTAATACTCCATTATTAGTGACAGTTTCCAAAATCGTCACTAATAGTTAGTTGC
Organism: Malania oleifera; assembly: GCF_029873635.1. Lineage (NCBI taxonomy): Eukaryota > Viridiplantae > Streptophyta > Magnoliopsida > Santalales > Ximeniaceae > Malania > Malania oleifera. Next base: position 91,193,756 of record NC_080420.1, read on the forward strand.
GAGCCCCATTTTAGTCACCACTCCCAAACTGTCACTAATAAGTACTAGTAACGGTTCACTATTATTAGTGACGGTTTGAAACCATCACTAAAGGCTTTCTTTTTTGTAGTGTTTACTTCTCTAGCCTCCAGAACGGTAAACAAATGTTGCCATTAGCTACTAGCAGCTCTCTTCACTTTTCTAGCCTCTAGAACCATAAACACTTGTTGCTAGCAGCTGTCTTGACTTTTCTAGCCTCCAAAATAGTAGAACCTTGATGGCCCCTTGTTGTCATCAACTGCCAGCAGATGTCTTTGGCTTTTGTAGCCTATAGAATAGCATGAACATAAAAAGAGTTTACGCTAAAACTCTTGCTAAAAACCCTAGATCGAGAGAAATAGAGAGGGGGAGAGAAAGGGAGAGTTAAGTACTTTGCAAAAAAATCTAGGAATTCCAGAGAAAATACGGAAAATTCAAAGGGGAACTTAGACTAAGTTGAAGAATCTGAAAATCAAGGAAGGTGTTCTTAATTTTCATTTATTCACCTAGGGATTTTGGGTATTTAAAAAAAAACAAGGGTAAAAACTTGTATAAAATTGAATCCTAATAAGGAAGATTTAAGTTTGCTATCTCTAATTACTTGATATGGTTACAAAATACATATACATGTTCTCTTTGGTTACCATTGTTGCATATCTTGTTTAGTTGGAAAATTTTCATGTGATAGATATTCCTCAAGTAAGGATGATGGTTTTACTTGCTATGGCAAAGCTTGTGTATACATATGTTGAATTGTCAAATAGATGGCACCATGAGTTGTTGTGGCTGAAATATTAAGGATTTTGAGCAAGTAGGGATTATGTCTCTCTTGGCTGAAAGGCCCTAAACCTTCGAAAGGTATGTCCGTGTTAAGCAGTGGTTGGCCAAGTTGGAACTTGGCACTTGTTAGTATTTCCATGTTAAGCGGTGGTTGGCCAAGCTAGAATTTGGCACTTGTTAGTATTTCTATGTTAAGCAGTGGTTGGCCAAGCTAGAATTTGGTACTTGTTTAGGGTAAAATCTACACTTAGTTGGGAACTTAGGATAACATTTCTATGTTTTAAAAAAAAAATGTGTAAATGCATGCTAATCAACTATTTTGCAATGATCACTTAATATGAACAGATTGCTTGAATAAAGATTGTGTGCATACACCTTATGATCATGCATATATGTAAGAACTCTTGTGTTAAGTATTGAAATCCTTATTTGAATAAAGGGGAGTTAAGAATGTCTACTAAGCTTGTGGTTTCTCATCTTATTCCCTAACAATTTCAGTTCAAACTGAAGGAGAGCTCCACTTGTTAGGTTCTCTACCATTTTGACATGTATTATTGATTAGTAGGAAGATGATAAGGATATTCAACATTTGTTCGATTTTGGTGTGGTTATGTATGTATACTAGGGAGTGAGAATAATGTTGTATGAAAAGTACAACCCAATGTAAAGGGCTTCTTACTAAATGTAAAACGTTTTTAGTTGCTTATGAAATACATATATATGGTTTGTGTTTTCAACAAATGTTCACTCTTGATTCGCTTTTAACTTGATTTCAAATGATGATATGTAAAAATAAAAAAATAAAAATTCCTAGGCCTAATGACCCCATGGATTTTAGATGGAGTCATGACAATCACGTGCCACAAAAAAATTATAAATAAATGACAATCACGTACCAAAAAAAAATTATAAATAAATAAATAAAAACTAAGGACTTGACAGAGTGGTATCAGAGCTTTGGTTACATTGGGCTTTACTTAAGATGACTAGATAATATTAACTTGAGTAGCACATGGGTGGGTCCTTTAACTTGCATATGGTTAGGTCATCTATAGATTATGTTGAGTAGATTTAGGCGTATGCATAAGTATAATAAATACAACTAGTTACATAACTTAGACAATGACTACATGTCCATGGAAATATTTCATGATTTTGTGAAAACACTTGATGTTTTTCTTTTTCCTTCAAGGAGAATGAGACAAAGGGGTGGTCCAAGTTCTTTAACCCCACCACAACATGTTATCAATTCGAAGAAAAATGTTCCAAGAGAATCTGAGGGTTTAGAAGGGATTTACGCAGCCTTGCAGAGTATTAATCAAGCTATAACTACAATGAATCAAAATAATCGACTGACTCAACAAAATAATCGTGAAAGCCAGCTGAATCAACAACTGATAGTGGAGCTTGCTAGAAGAAACAATTGCAGAAAACAGATGCATACGGTGAAAGAGTATAAGACATTAAACCCTCCCAGCTTTGCAATGAACTCAGAACCACTAGAGTTTGAGAATTGGCTGTGGAAAGTTCAGAAAATTTTTTATATGCTTAGAATTCCAAATGAGTACAGAGTCATCATTGCAAGTTCCTTATTTTAGGGTGAGGCTGACCATTGGTGGGAACCTATACAATGGGTAAGAGATGTTGAGGTTGTGAGCTGGGCTAACTTTGAAACAATTTTCAATGAGAAATATTTTCAAAAGGCTTTTCGAGAAGCCAAACTATAGGAATTTATGTAGTTGATTCAAAGGAACTTGTCTGTTAGACACTTTGAAATTAAATTCGTTTAATTATCATGATTTGGATTAGAACTTGTCAGCATTGAGGAATTGAAGGTTCGAAAGTTTGAGAGGGGAGTGAGACCTATTATTAGGTCTAAACTTGTGGCCCTAAGGATTGAGAGTTTTGGAGAAATAATGGAAAGAGCTATCTTGGTGGAGCAAGATATGGAATACACTCAGAATATTTATGACTAGAAGAAGAGGTCTTCATTTAGCCAATCTAGATCAACTAGAAAGAAGCCAAAAGTCTCTCCAACACTATAAAAAATGTGTTCAAATCAGTGGCCCCTTCCATAGGGTTATAAAGTGTTATGGGTGTGGACAAGAAGGGCATATAAGGAGGGAGTGTACTACCTCTCAATCTACTATGATACTACAAAGACAACAGCAACCAGCAACTTAGTTCTCTCCTCCTCTATCTTATTAACCATATCTTTTCCTGGGGTTGATTTTCGCTCGAAATTTAGTGCAACTAGCACATTTGGATGCTCCTGCAAATCCATTTAAGGTTGAAGTTTCATATAAAGGAAAGCGGAATGAGATGGAGAATAAGGTACAAGGAAGATTTTATACCATTGCACCACCCCAACATGGGCATCATGGAGAACAACCAAATGAGGAGGCAAGTAATGCTATGGTGGAAGGTATGATTCTATTACACAACACTTGGGTGAGGGTTTTATTTGATTCTGGTTCTATATACTCCTATATTGCTACATCCTTTGCTAATATGTTGTGGTTAGAATTTGAACATTTGAGTAGTATTCTTTGTGTTGCTTCACATGTGGGGAAAACTATAAATGGACAAAATATGCCAAAATTGCATGTTACATATTGATGGACATGAATTCTTAGTTGGCTTATTAATCATGGATCTTATGGATTGTGACGTAATCCTAAGAATGGAGTGGTTATCCATTTATCATGCTCTTGTTGATAGTTTTAAAAATGAAGTAGAACTCAAAGATCCAAATGGAGCAATAGTTTCCTTCCACGGAGACCAAACTAAAAAGACCTCATGTTTGACATCTACGTTGCTTGTGGATGGATGGAATTTTGGCAAATGTCTTGGGTTTGTAGCAGAGATTTCTTGGATTTGTAGCAGAAATTGAAGAAAGTACACAAGTTAGTAAAACCCAAGCCTCTTTGCCTATACTTGATGAATTTTCAGACATTTTTCCAAATGATTTACCAAGGCTGCCTCCAAAGCACGAGATTGAGTTTATTATTGATTTAGTACTGGGGACGGAGCCTATATCAACTGCCCTATATAGAATGACTCCAACTGAACTAAGGGAGCTTAAGGTGCAACTAAAACATCTCCTCAACAAGGTATTTATTTGACCTAGTGTATCACCATGGGGATGCACCTATGTTATTCACTAAGAAACATGATGGGTCCTTAAGACTATGCATTGATTATAGGAAGTTGAATTGAGTTCCTATTAGGAATCAGTATCCACCTCCAACAATTGATAAACTATTTTATCAATTGGTAGGATCCCAATATTTTACATAGATTGACCTGTGATAAGGTTATCATCAACCAAGAATTCGAGAGTCAGACATCCCAAAGAAGACATTCCATACACAATATGGTCATAATAAGTTTCTAGTATTACCCTTTGGGTTAGAAATGCACCTACTGTCTTTATGGATGTGATGAATCAAGTTTTTCAACCATACCTAAATCAATTTATTATAGTTTTTATCGATGATATTTTGAAATATTCAAAAACAAAGGAAGAACATGAACGACACTTGCTATTGGCTTTACAAACATTACGGGAGCATCAGTTATATGCCAAACGGGAGAAATGTGTGTTCTGAAAAACTAGTGTGAAATTTTTTGGTCATGTCATAACCAAGGATGGTTTATTTGTTGATCATTATAAAGTTAAGGTTGTACTAAGTTGGGAAACCCCTAAAAATGTGGCCGAAATTTGTAGTTTCCTGGGTTTGGCATGGTATTATTGCAGGTTAGTGTAGAGTATTTCTAGAATAGCTATGCCATTGACTGAGTTGACAAGGAAAGGAAAGAAATTTATGTGGAGTGAAGAATGTGAAATAACATTTCAAGAATTAAAGCATCAATTGACAATAGCCTCACTACTAGCTCTTCCAAATAATGAAGATCGCTATGCAGTATATACACATGCTTCCTTGAATGGTCCGGGATGTGTACTGATGCAAAAGGAAAAGGTGGTTGCATATAGATCACTAAAATTAAAGCCACATGAGCGCAATTATCCAACCCATGACTTGGAATTAGTTGTAGTCATGTTTGCATTAAAATGATGGAGTTCATACTTGTATGGAAACAAATTTGAATTGAATTCAGACTATAAAAGCCTTCAATATCTTTTTATTGAGAAGAAATTGAACTTAAGGCAAAGGCGATGGGTGGAGTATTTGGAAGATTATGACTTCAAACTCCATTATCATCCACGTAAGGCAAATGTTGTGGCAGATGCACTAAGAAGAAAGTCCAACACACATTAGCAAACTTGAAAATTCAAAGGTGGAAGATGTTGAAGACAATATATTCTTTTAACTTGCAGATGACACTTCAAGGAAATAAGGTTTGTATATATAACTTAAGGGAACAACCAATTATTCTAGAGAAAATTATCAACGGACAAGAGCATGGCTCTCAATTTCAAAAAATATTGACAACTATAGAAGAGGGTACACTCTTTAAAGGATGGACAAAATCTTCTAATAGAGGACTTCATAATTTGGGTAGGCTTTGTGTTCCACATTATTTGAAAAAGGAAGTATTGCGGGAAGCACATTGTTCTAGATACATACTCCATCCCAGAAGCACTAAGATGTATAAAGATTTAAAAAGGCAATTTTGGTGGGCATGTATAAAAAAGGATGTGAGAAAATTTGTGACCAAATTTCTAACTTGTCAATAAGTGAAAGTTGGACATCAAAATCCTGTGGGTTTATTACAATCATTACCAGTAGCACAATGAAAGTGGGATGAGGTAACAATTGATTTTGTTTAAGGGTTGACAAAGACTACCCTTGATCATGATAATGGGTTATTGTGGATAGATTGAGAAAATCAACTCACTTTTTGCCTGTCAAAATTTCATATTCACTCAAAAGGCTAAGTCAGTTGTTTATAAAAGAAATTGTATGACTATATGGATTCTATTATCCATCATTTCAAATAGAGATATGAGATTTACAACTCAATTTTGGCAAAGTTTCCAAAAGGCTATTGGAACACAATTAAAATTCAGCATTGTCTATCATCCTAAAATAGATGACAAATATAAAAGGGTAATTCAAATTTTAGAAGATATGTCGAGGGCTTGCATTCTAGACTTCAAAGGCATTTGGAATGAGCATTTACCTCTGGTAGAATTTGCCTGCAACAACAGTTTCCAATCAAGTATAAATATGACACCTTATGAAGCTCTATATGGGAGACTTTGTAGATCACCAGTATGTTGGGTATAGATAGGGAAAAATCAAATGCTTGGTCCATATTTAATTCAAGTAACTACTGAGAAAATTAAGAAAGTATGAAATCATCTCCTCATAACCCAAAGCTGACAAAAGATTTATGCATATAAAAAAGATGACCGCTAGAATTTGAAGTAAAAAATTTTGTATTCCTAAGGGTGTCACCTCGAAAGGGGACATTAAGATTTGGGAAGAAGGGAAAACTACAATTTGTTATGTTGGGTAGTTTCAAATAGTCAAACGAGTTAGGAAAACAACATATAAATTGAGGTTGCCATATGAATTAGCTCATATTCACAATGTTTTCCATGTTTGGATACTTCCAAAGTATAAACCATATTTGAATCGTGTTCTTGAATGGTCCAATATTCCGTTGAGGGATGATGTTAGTTATGAAGAAAATCCTATCCAGATTCTTGAAAAGAAGGAAAGGGTCTTAAGGAAAAAAGTTATTCCTTTGGTCAAGGTACTATGGCAACACCATGGCATCAAAGAAGAAATCTAGGAATCAGAAATCAACATGACTGGAAGATATCCTCATTTGTTTATAACCTAAGATTGGATGAAATTTCGAGGACAAAATTTCTTAAGGGTGAGAGAATTTTGATAACCATACTATTTAGGCCAAGGTGAATTTAAACTATTTTGATAAATTAGCATGACTTGTTTTGTTTCTCAATAAACAATACTAACCATGTTATTTATTTATTTGTGTTGGGCTAACTGATAATGGAAATTCCATTTGACTATTAGTGGTAAGAGGGACTTAGATGAAAGCAAATTATAAGGGTCAAGCTAAAATATAAATATTATTGAGTTGGGGCAAAAAGAGAAAAACAAACTAGTAGCAAACACCTAGTGCATCTATCAACACTATAGGACCTTTATTACCATCAACTGCTAGCAGCTGTCTTGACTTTTCCAGCCCCAGAACAGTAGACACCTATTGCCATTAGCTACCAACAGTTGTCTTCACTTTAACAGCCTCTAGAATGGTAGACACCTATTGTCATCAGCTTCCAACAGATGTTTTTACTTTTCCAGCCTCTAGAACAGGAGACCCTTGCTATCATCAGCTGCCAACAGTGGTCCTAATTTTCTCAACCTCTAGAACAGTAGACCCTCGTTACCAATAGCTACTAGCCGCTGTTTTTAACTTTTCCAGCCTGCAAAATTTCTTGAATATAGAAAAGAATACCCCAAAACTCTTGTTGAAAACCCTAGATTAAGATAAAAAGAGAGAAGGGGGGGAGGAGAAAGGGAGAGTTAACTCTACAAAAAATCTGGGAATTTTATAGAAAATCAAGAGAAAATACATGAAATTCAAAGGGGAACTCAGATGAAGTTGAAGAAGCTGAAAATCAGGGTAGGTGTTCTTAATTTTCATTTATTCACCTAGTATTTTTGGGTATTTAAAGGAAACAATGGTAGAAACTTGTATAAAGTTGAATCCTAATAAGGAAGATTTAAGTTTGTTATCTCTAATTATTTGATATGGCTGCAAAATACATATACATGTTTTCTTTGGTTGCTATAGTTGCATATCTTGTTTAGTTAGAAAATTTCCATGTGATAGATATTCCTCTAGCAAAGATTATGGTTTTACTTGCTATGGAAAAGCTTGTGTATGCATATGTTGAATTGTTAAATAGTAGTTGGCATCATGTGTTGTTGTGTCTATAATATTAAGGAATTTGAGCAAGTAGGGATTGTGTCTCCCTTGGGTGAAAGGCCCTAAACCTCTGGAGGGTAATTTTGTAGTAAACTGTGGTTGGCCAAGCTGGAATTTGGCACTTGTTAGTATTTCCATGTTAAGTGGTGCTTGCCCAAGTTAGAATTGGTACTTGTTTGTGATAAACTATGCACTTAGTTGGGAACTTAGGATAACACTGCTATATTTGAAAGAATGTGTAAATGCATGCTAAATGAATACTTTGCAATGATCACTTAATATGGACAAATTGCTTGAATAAAGATTGTGTTCATGTACCTTATGATCATGCATATATATATAAATTCTTGTGTTAAGTGTTGAAATCCTCATTTGAATAAGGGGGAGTTAAGAATGTCTATGAAACTTGTGGTTGCTCATCTTATTCCCTAATAATTTCAGGTTCAAGCTGAAGGAGAGCTCCACTTGTTAGGTTCTCCAAGATACAACCATTTTGACATGTATTACAAGTTGGTAGGAAGACAACGAGGATATTCAATATGTGTTTTTGGGGCGGTTATGTATATAGACTAGGGAGTGAGAATAATGTTGCATGAAAAGTATATCGCAATGTAAAGAGCTTGTTGCTAAATGTAAAACGTCTTTAGCAACAAGCTCTTTACATTGCGATGTACTTTTCATGCAACATTATTCTCACTCTCTAGTCTATATACATAACTACCCCAAAAACACATATTGAATATCCTCATTGTCTTCCTACCAACTTGTAATACGTGTCAAAATTGTTGTATCTTGGAGAACCTAACAAGTGGAGCTCTCCTTCAGCTTGAACCTGGAATTATTAGGGAATAGGATGAGCAAGATATATAGTGTTTTTAGAAAATGTTCACTCTTAATTGGATTTCAACTTGATTCCGAATGATGATATGTAAAACAAATTTTTGCATAGGCCTAGTTACCCCATTAGATTTTAGATGGAGTGATCACAGGCTTATAGGGGAGGTATGTTTTCTAGTTTAAATATTGACTGTATGCATAACTTGAAGGTATTATTTTTTTTTATGCTTGTGATCCCCTTCATCATCACAATCATTTTTTAACACTATAAGCATTCATACCATGGTCATTCATCATGGAATTTTATCATTTTCATCATACTTCTTATTCACACACCTCTTGCATGGACTCCATAATAATTATGGCCACTTGTGTATGAAAATCACCTACATAAGCCTACATGTACACATTTCTATGGATGTTTTATTAGCATTCATCATCATCACCCTCTTATTTCTTCTTCTTCCTCAGTTTTTTTCCTTCTATTTTTTCATAATCTTGTTGAGCCTAGTAAGGGGGATAGAGAGAAACACACACACACACACACACAGAAAGAGAGAAGCTAGCACGTTTTACTAATCTTTGGCATAGTAGACCTCGAAGTATAGGGGTTCCAACAATGGCTCAGGTGATGGTTTTGTTAGGAAGATACAACAATGTGTGTAAATTTATACATACCAACACTATATAAATTTACCTGTGTGATACATATATAAACCTTATATGAATTAACACATTTGATCCATGTGTGTAAATACTTACCTTTTATGGATTAACCCATGTGATCCATGTGTGTAAGAACATAGTATAAATTGAGCCTTTTAGGGCCAATAGAAGATACAACAATCATTCATTCTTTTTTTTTTGTAAACTTTTCTTAGCTAATATGGTATTAGAGCCATGGTTGGCAATCCTCCACCATGGATAATGCTTTCTTATATCGTCTCTTATCGTCGTCTGCTTTTTCTTATTCCTTGTGCTCCACAACCAGCGAAGAGCTCCTACCATCCACAAAATCCATTTTTTTTACCATCACCCACATACATCAGCACCACCTCTTGTGCATGCCATCAACATCGCTCACACTTGTCATCATAGCCTCTTAACACCTTGCTTATCTCTCGAGGCCAAAATTAGCACCTAGCTCCTTGCTCTCATCTCCTTGCTCAAATTTTCTTTTAGTTCCTTGCTTACCTCTTTGAGCTTGGATATGCTCCTAAGTCCTTGTTCCACTCTCTTTGTTTAGATTTGCTCCTAGCCCCTTGCTTACCTCTTCGGACTTATATTTTCTTCTAGGTCCTTACTCCCCTCTCCTTGCTCAAATTTGCCCTTAACTCCTTGTAGACCTCTCCAAGCTTAGATATGCTCCTAGCTATTTGCTTCCCTATGTAGGCTTAGATATACTCCTAGGTTTCCTACCTCTTTATGTACTTCTCTAGCGTTAAATTTATGGACAATCACAACAATAACAGTCATGCTACTTTACACCATTTCTCCTTAAGTGCCCTATCATGGTTGTTTCCAGCACTTAGTTTCCAAACTCAAGTTAGGGTCTTTATCTCATTGAGTTTGAGTAGGTATGTTAGCAACATACAACTATGCGTGTAAATATATACATGCCTACCTTATATAAATTTACCCATGTGACATGCATACCAACCTAGTATGAAGTAGCACATGTGATCCATGTGTGTAAATACTTACCTTTATGGATCAAACCATGCGATCCATGTGTGTAATAAAGTTTCATAAATTATGCCCTCTAGGACCAATATAATACACAACAATTATTCATTCATTCTTTATAAACTTTGATTAGCTAATAGTTGGGAGAGGTCATAACAAAAACTTTTGTTGTCTTGCATAGCACAGAACATAAACAAGAGATATTGCAAGAGAGAGATAGAAAAAGATAGGAAAATGTAAGAGAAAGAGGGAGGGAGGGAGGGAGAGAGAGAGAGAGAGAGAGAGAGAGATCTAGACCCCCATCTCCGACATTTCAAGTATCCACTATTAGTAGTTTGATAGATTGTTGTGAGGTGGTGGTGTTGCAAGCAAGCTCAAAGAGAACTGTTGTGTCTCGATGGACATTAGGCTACTACCAAAAGAGGCTTGTGAAAAACTGAAAGAATTGAGGCTATAGAGTTGGATTCTTACCCTATAGATTAAATGTTTCCATGAGAATTCAAAGATTTGGCAAAGACATGATGCGAGGGACAATAATTCATGATGGCCCATGGTTGGGTGTGCAAACCAATTTGGACTAGTATCTCTAGCATCACAAGCAATGCACATCAAAGCCTTGGAAAATCTAAAGAAAATAAGATCCACGCCTCTAGTTAGTTTCATGATGGATAGTTGTTGTTTTTGTTTTTATTTAAAGTATAAATTATATTTTCAAAAAAAATCTATGAGAAATGCACAAAAAGATAGAAACAAAAATAAGTTTATTATTTTGTTTAAGTTTTTAGTGGATTATGATCATCATCATTATATATTTGATCTATCCATCGTTATGTATTTCATTTTTTTTGAGAAAAATGTAGAGAAATAGAAGTTGTAGTTTGATTATTTCTTTTAAGTTCCTTTAGCATTATTACTGTTCTTATTGTTATTGTTATTATTATTATTATTGGTATTCAATTCTCAAAAATCCAAAAAAAATAAAAATATTCAAAAGAATCATTAAAGTGTTTTTAGATGAATTTCCTACTATTTGTATTTGTTGTTATTATTAGTGTCATTTGTGCCTTAATTTCATTATTAATAAATCTAAAAATAAGCCAAAACATAAAATAAAAAAAAATGGAGAAAAATTCTTAAACTAGGTTCTAGGGGTTGTTTTCTTGAGTTTCTAGAGCTGGTTGGGTTCCTTTGGTTGTTTCCTTAGATTAGGGTTTCAATTAGATAAAATTCACAAAAAAGATAAAACATTATGAAAATCAAGAGAGAAGTTTGCAGATAAAACTTGGAATTGTTGGCTTTCTTTCTTAGAAAAGTTAGATCTTGTGGAAATAGGGAACTGTAGTTTGAATTTGCTTAGTAACATCTTTTAGATTATGTTTATTATCTCATAATTTCCTTACTTTTAGTTGGTTATTGAAACTCCTTTTATGTTGTTTTTTTTTTTCGAAGCATGACCTTAATTTGATTATTTGGAGTAAGTTGCATGTGTTGCTTTGATTGATGGATTGTGTTCTTATTTTTTGTATGACGGTTCTTTCTTGCATTATTTGATATCTCTTTTATTTCTAAATCTTTCTTATGTGATTTTAGCTTGAAGAACCCAAATCTAATCAATTTGACATTGGAATTTTATAATGGGATGATAGTATCCTTTTGAGATTCCTAAGGTGAAAGAACCCTTATACATAACCAGGATACCATATGGTCATGAGGTGGATCAATATTATTGAAATGGATGGTAAATTAGAAATAATTGAGCAAATTGAAGTTCTTTGTCGATTAAATTTAAAATAATCTAAGGCTAAATGGGTATCGTTCGTGGGACAAGTGTATATAGGGTGCTAATATGTTCCCCTTGTATAAGTATACTCTAAACTCAACTTAGTAGCGTAGGCCAAACCCTATTAGTTTTCTGATGTAGATTTGGCTTAGGCTTTCCATAAATTAGTAGTTTATTAGGTGACTTACTGCACTTAAGATAAATCAAAGATTAGTTATGAGTCCATAGAAATTAAGGAATATGAAAACGTAATCCCATTTCATATATGATTTGTCTTGCATCCCTGTTAAGGCGTTGGATCCTAGCCTAGCCCTAGTCCACATGTCGTGATATAATCCACTTACATATCCATTATGAATGGTTTCACTTGCACTTGTTCTTCCCTCTTATAGCAGAAGAGTGGTTCATTGGTCCATTATTACTTAAGGATGCTAAGATTACAACCCTTGAAAGGCCCAAATAAAAAACATGGGCCTATATGGCTAAAATTTAGTGGTTTCTTAGGGTTATATGTTTTTATATGCATGGGATGCTTAATATTCAATATCTGACATTACAAATTTTATCAGTCCATTATTATTAAGAATCCCTAAGATTTATGCATTACTTAGAAGTAACAATTTTGTACATAATGATTAGAGAGACCTTGACAAATGATTATAAGGTGGTTGTATTCTAGGCTTCTGTATACATAATACTTGCAACTATCACACTTGGGTAGGAAAGTGATGTCAATGGAGCCAATAGAGCATACAATATCAAGGCACAATTAAAAATTAAGACTGTACCGTCTTACTAACCCAATGAAAGAATAATGAAATAGTTCATTTTTCTAGCAAATGAGTTTTTCACGAAGCAGTTAACATCTGACAACACCTTTCTTGGCCAACAACATCCTACATTTCAACCTTAAACTATTATAGAATTACAAGTGCATTTGTCTATGATATGAATGAAGCTCTAGTAGTCACATGAAGTTATAAAAAAATCAAAAAATTGACTAATTCTATAGTGAAATAAATTCTAGGAATCCAAGCATATAGGATAGGAAACAAAAATACCTTATTAGTGATTAATCCAAGCAAAGGCTAACATGTTGATAGAAGGCAGACTAGTATTGTCTACCCAATTTTGCCTTCTTGTGTTTTTTTTTTATTTTCAAGCTCAGTTCTCTTACTACGAATTGCATGTAGTTCTTTTAAAGGAATTCCTAAATTCTTTCCATCTATAGCTGCATTTGCACTATTTTATTAGGAGATAACAAAACTTATATAAGTATAATAAGGTGAATAGTATGGACTATAATTTATGCAGCAAAAGACAGATAATTTCTTCTATTTATTGCCTAATGTTAACAAAGCTAACATGGAATTATTGCCATGTCATTGTTGATAGTGTTGATGGTCCATTTTACCCAAACCCTTTTAAGCTTGGATTTATTTTTTTATTTTATTTTATTTTTGTTTTGTTTTTCTTTGATTTTGTTTTTTATTCTAATGTGTATTATCCTAGAAAGTAAGCTTTGTGTGTGTGTGTGTGTGCGTGTGTTTTGTGTGGTTTAGTCCATTTTTCAAAATTGTAACAAAATTGTCTTTTATAAAAATACAAAAATACAAAAAGAATCCTGCACAAAAAAGGTCCATATGTCCCCATCTTCATTCCATCTCCTATACAAGCCTAGCCAAAAACCCTCTAAGTACTCCAAAATTCAAGCCCAATTCCTTTTAGTTCCCAAAATTAAGGTCTAATATTTGAATCTTAATCTTCTAATTGAAATCCAAATGCATTCAATTTCTAAAAGTAAAGTCTATGTTAACCCTATTGGTCACATCCCATTTTTATCATGACAAATACTCTGGTATTTAATGGTTGCTAAGTTTGTGTGCAGGTTTTCATTGACAAGTTCGTATAATGGCATGCAGCAAAAGTACTTAAGAGGGTGATTCATCATAAAGCATAGGGAAGTTTTGAACTACAAAAGTACTTAAGTTCTTACAAACAAAAAAAATGTTGTCCGATGAAATACATAGAAAGATTAAGTACTAATACATAAGATAAGATATCAAAACATCACAAGGATCAAGCACATCAGTCAGAATCTTCCTTGGATCCATTTCAATCATCTTCATCTTCTTCTTCCTCAGAATTTTTAGCAGATTCATTGTCACTAGATGGATCGGAGCTGATATATATCGGTGTCGTACTAGCCAAATGCTTTTCAATTTTATCAACCCACTGATTAAGAGTGGAGCAGTGAGTTTCCACAATGGAAACCTTCTCCTGAAGAGTACCAAGACCAAATTGCATCCCATCGCTGAAGTCCATATAGTGAGTGTAAAATGGTAGAAATCAAGAGGGAGTATCTGGGTTTGGCTGTGCTGAAGTAGCAGGCATAGAAGGCTAAGGTGGAGGTGCAGATGTAGGGTGTCGATGACCCTTGTGAAACCATCCTTGAGTGGTTTTCTTATAACCCATGTGTTTAAGAATTGTGTTAGAAAATATGTTGTAATGGGTTTTTCTAATGAAGTTGAAAGATGGTGTGAGGATGTTAAAATTTGCAAACACCATATTCAATATCCCAACATATGGAAGAATGATGCGAGAAGCGTCAACTTTCATATTAATCTACTTGATGAGAAGACCAGAAAGATCCATATTTTTCCTTTTCAAAATACACCACATGATGAAATAATCTAGAAAGGAAACATGATCATGTGAACTGGATCGTGGTAGGATATTATACCTAATGAGTTTATGCAAAATTATAGCTTGGAGATTTAACTGTTTATAGATGGATGGATTTCCAAAATAGGTGGGTGTATCAGTCATTACAAGAGGTAAGAATGCCTCTGGAGTGAATCCTTGGGCCATTATTCATTGTTTTTCAACAATTTGAACTTCGAAATTTCTCGGTTTAACACAAAGGATTTTTCCTAAAGATATGGGAGTGAGGTGGATACTCTGCCCTAGGAGATTCGTTTTTAACCCATCGTCTTCTTTCTCCATGTTAGCATAAAAGATCGTTACTAAGTTTGGATAATACCCTTTGGCTTGATATGTGATAAACATTTCCCATCCGATTTCTTTAAAAAGCTCTAAGATTTTAGGAAAATTAGAATTGAAAAATACAACATCGATTACTTTGCCTAGAATTGGTTCCGATGAAGCAATTTGATTTCTATAGAGAATTTTGGCTTGAGGAGTTACTAACCATTTTTATACTTCATCATTGTTGATGCGTGTGGAGGAGGAAGCACCCTTGTTAGCAACCGATTTTGTTCGTGGCATGTTTGCTTTGAGATTTGAATTTGAGAAACCCTAGGAATTTTGTGAGGATGATGTAGGTTTTTGGTTTGGATCCTGATTTTGGACGGATTTGGAGGAGAACTGGGTTTGAAGAAGAGTAAGAATGAGAGGATTTAGAGTGAGACGAGAAGTGGCAGGCGCCTAAGGGTTGTTAAAATGAAACATGATAGGGTTTTAAACCCTTACCTGCCGCGAGGCAGTTGCCTGTCACTAGGAGGCTAGCGCCTATCAACCCAAAAGGCACCAAGTCAATAGCATGGCATTCGTCTGTCACCCAGGTGGCAGTCGCTTGCCAAGCAGATTTTAAAAAACTTTTCTTCAAACAACTTCTCGAACATGCATCATTCATTATTCTCATCTAATGAATATAAATCGATCCTCAGAGAATGGTTTTGTGAATATGTCTGCTAATTGATCATTTGTATTGACAAACACTAGAATTATTTCCTCGTTTTGTACGTGATCTCTCAAGAAGTGATGTCTTATGTCAATATGTTTTGTTCTTGAGTGAGATACCGGATTTTTTGAAATATTTATGGCACTTGTGTTGTCGCACTTTATTGGAATTGTTTGATATTGAATTTTGAAATCTCTTAATTGTTGTTTCATATATAATGTTTGGGCACAACAACTCTCAGTTGCTATGTATTCTGCTTTAGCTATGGATAATGCCACAAAATTTTGTTTCTTTGAACACCAGGAGACTAGTGAGTGTCCTAGAAAGTGACAAGTTCCACTAGTGCTTTTCTATCTATTTTACACCCAACATAATCCGCATTTGAGTAGCTAATCATTTCAAAATCAGTTCCCTTTGGAAACCACAAGCCTAGATCAAGTGTGCCTAGAAAGTACCTTAGTATTCATTTAACTACTATCTGATGTGATTCCTTAAGTGCCGATTGAAACCTAGCACACATGCATACACTAAACATGATGTCAGGTGCACATGATGTTAGATATAATAGGCTTCCTATCATTCCACGGTAATGTTTAGTGTCTACTTGTTTTCCATTTTCATCTTTGTCAAGGCTTGTTGAGGTGCTCATGGGAGTTCCTATAGGTTTGCTTTCTTCCATATCAAAATTTTTCAACATATCCTTTATATGTTTAGTTTGATTTATGAATGTTCCATTTTTAGCTTGTTTAATTTGTAACCCTAGGAAGTAATTCAACTCTCCCATCATACTCATTTCAACTTCTCTTTGCATACATGTTGTAACGACCTACTTATGTACTCATATAATATAAGAAAAATAAATAAAACAGTCAACCTGAACCCGAGGGTAACGAGACACCTGTCATTCACAGCGAAAACCTAAGTAGCAGTAAGTATAGAATTACAACCATCCAACCATAAATCATAATACCAGAGTCTACTTACCCCAAAATATCATATATATACTTTCAATCTCCCATAACATTCCAACTATAACTACGATCTCACAACAAAATAATCCTAATCCTAATACAAAATCTTACCCTCCTAGCATTGTAACTCAATAAACTCAACAACGGCCACGACCCACCGGTCTCTCAGGGTCTCCTGAAAAATTAATTAAGTTCCGGGGTGAGACACTTCTCAGTAAGGGAAAATAAACTAAATACAGTTGTGTGACAATATGAACATTTAATGCAATTATACATATACAGTACATTTCATATATTTGTAAACATTCATCATATTGTACTGAATAATCATATACTTTCATACTTGCTAATAAATCATATCGTTCATAAAACATCCGCTATAACTGATAATACTAAAATTATACCCAGGATGAATAACTAGTTGATGTCATGTATTACCCCCATGACGGGTTGTGCAGCCCGAAGGCGGGACCCGACAATGGCTAGCTGACTACTGCCGAGTCAAAAATGTCTGTAAGTACGATGGGCCTGCCACACCCTGGTCTAGACTGCCAGGTGGACATCTACAACTCTACACTAAAAGCTACATTGACTATCCATCTCCCACCCCTTCGTGGGGTGGTTAGCACAAGTCTGAACATAGATATCTGATCTATATAGTTACGGTACCGAGCTCCTAAAACTGAACTAAACTAACATTCAGGTTCTGATAACATATAATACATGATATTATAGCATTTTTCATAATTTCATAAATACGGTCTCGCGCCGAAATCATTTCATAAATATGGGCTCACGCCGAAATCATTTCATATATACACGGCCTCGCGCTGAAATCATTTCATACATTTCATTCTGAAAATAAATCAATTATCATGTATTTTTCAAAATCATCATAACATACTGTATCTTTTTATAATACCTAAAAACATGTTTTACTCGTAAAATTTGTCATATCATTACCTTTCATGAAAATAACGTTCATGCCACACTAAGTTAAGTAATTTCGTACATTTCATTCTAAAATCTCATTCTCCATACAATAGCAATATTTTCCCAATAACATACATTTTCTCAATAATATTCAAATATCATGCATATTCCTTGAAAATTTCTTTGCTGATAATAATAATAATACGTGTGAAAAAATAACTATTTTAGTTTATTCCTTTACCTGGCAACTAAAAAGCCCCTATGTATTCCTAGACTCACACCCGTAGGATTTCCTGATCAGTACCCTGAAAATGAAAACTTGGAGAACTAAACTTCAGTATTTTAATATGAATATCATTTCCTATAACTACAGTAAGACCAAATTTAGCATAAAAAGTCTTACCTCAACTCAAGGATGAATTTCAATGGAGTTCCACCGACGATCCGCTCCGGCAGATATGTAAAGAACTTCTCCAGGAGCGTCGTGGTGGCCTCAGATCGTCGATCCGATGAGCGACGGAGCCAGAATCGAAGAGAGAGGAGAGAGAAACCGAAAGAGGAGAGAGAGAGTGAGAGAGATTTCTTGTTTTCTACATTAAAATCCAAGTTTCTACTATTTATAGGATCAGATTCATCGACGAGAGACGTCACCTCGTCGACGAGTCCTGTAGAAAGTTCGTCGACGAACCTGCACATTCGTCAATGAATTTCAGACTTCCCCGAAACCCTCTCTCGGTATCTTCTCATCGACGAAACTTGGCTTCGTCAACGAGGCCCTCTTATACCCTCATCGATGAATCCCCTGTGTTCGTCGACGAGGCCCTGATAATTTCCCTCAGTTATTATTTCCAAAGTGCAATGTCATCGACAAACGCTTCGTCGACTTCCTCCTTCTTTTACTGTTTCCATTTCCCTTCATATTTATTATTTAAATACCATTATTATTCAGGTCGTCACACATGCAGCAAATTCTTTACATAATCCTTCATGTGTTGCACCGAATATAATATCATCAACATAGATTTGTACTATAAGCATATCTTTATTTTTAGTTTTTATGAATAAAGTGCTATCTATCTTTCCTCTTGAAAAATCATTTTTGAGTAAAAAATTGTTTAGTCTTTCATACCAAGCTCTAGGAGCTTTTTTCAAACCATACAAAACTTTTGTTAACATGTATACATGATTGCGATTTTTCGTGTCTTCAAAACCTGAAGGTTATTTAACATAAAATTCTTCATTTATATATCCATTTAAGAACGCACTTTTTACATCCATTTGATATAGTTTAAAATCCTTATGGGCTGCATAGGCTAGGAGCATCCTTATTGCTTCCATTCTTATTATGGGTGCAAAGGTTTCTTCATAATCGATACCTTCTTCTTGATTACAACCTTTTGCTACTAACCTAAATTTGTTTCTAACAATTACCCCATTTTCATCCTTCTTATTTCTAAAGAACCATTTAGTTCCTATGATTGAATGTTCTTTGGGTTTAGCTACTAGTTGCCATACTTGACTTCTTTCAAACTGATTTAGTTCTCTTGCATAGCCATAATTCAAGAATCATCATTTAAGGCTTCTTCAATGTTCTTGGGTTCATCTTGAGATAAAAATGCATAATGGTTGCATATAATTTTCAATGATGCTCTAGTGGTTACTCCTTTTGATGGTTCTCCAAGAATTTGATCTTTTGGATGAAATTTAACATATTTCCACTCTTTTGGTAGTTCTTGGTTTTCTATGGGATTTTCATTTGAAGTTTCATCATTGTTTTCTTCTTTTATTTCAAGATTTTCTTATTTTTATGAGATATCTTCTCTTTCATCATTCTTAATTTCTTTGACATAGTGATTTGATTCATCAAAAGTTATATGCATGGATTCAACGATAGTAAGTGTTCTCTTATTATAAACCCTATAGGCTTTACTATTTGTTGAATATATTAAGAAAATGCCTTCATCTGATTTTGCATCAAATTTACCTAGATCATCTTTATTATCGAGAACAAAGCATTTACATCCAAATACATGGAAGTAAGCTAGGTTGGGTCTTCTACCTTTCCATAGTTCATAAGGTGTTTTATCTAGACTTGATCTAATAGATACCCTATTTATAACATAACAAGATGTATTTACAGCTTCAGCCCAAAAGTACTTAGGCAAATCATTTTCATTTAACACGGTTCTTGCCATTTCTTGAAGAGTTCTATTTTTCCTCTCAACAACTCCATTTTGCTGTGGAGTCCTAGGTGCTGAGAAGTTATGGTTTATACGATGATCATCACAAAATTTGTCAACATCTTTGTTTTTGAACTCTTTACCTTGATCACTTCTAAAGTTAGTTATGTTATAGCCTTTTTCATTTTGTAGTTTATTGCATAGAGTTATTAACATGTTACAAGCTTCATTTTTTTTGCTAAGAATAATACCCAAGTATATCTTGAATAATCATCTACAATCGCAAAAGCATATTGTTTGCCTCCTAAGTTTTGTGTTCTAGTAGGACCAAATAAGTCTAGGTGCAAGAGTTCTAAGGGTCTACTAGTTGATATGTACCTCTTTTTGAAACTTGTCTTAATTTGTTTTCCTTTTTGGCATGCATCACAAATCTTATCTTTTATAAATTTTATATTTGGTAATCATTTTACTAAATTTTTCTTGGATAGTTTAGATAATAGGTCCATGCTTGCATGTCCTAGTTTCCTATGCCAAAGCCAACTAGTTTCATTCATGGTAGCCAAACATGTCACATTTTGATTAACTAGGTTATCAAGATTTATACAATATACGTTATGTACCCTATGAGCTATGAATAAGGTTTCATCATTCTTAGGATTTGAATAATGCATTTGTCTTTCTTAAAAATTATTTCAAAACCTTTGTCACTTAATTGACTAATACTCAAAAGATTATGTTTTAAACCATCTACCAACAACACGTCATCAATTGTAAGAGAGGGTTCTTTACCTATATTTTACCAATGCCAACAATTTTACCTTTGGCATTGTCACCGAAGGTCACGTATCCCCCATTGTTTTGTTTTAGTGTGGTGAACTTGGTCCTATCTCCGGTCATGTGTCTCGAACACTCACTATCCAAGCACCACTTTTCCCTTGATGGTGTTGTCCTAAAGCACACCTACGATGAAGGATTCATGGTGTTAGTTTTTGGAACCCAAATTTTCCTTACTTTCTTTGAATTATTTTTAGTTCCATTGTTTACTTTCCATTCATTTTGAACTTTAACATATTTCCTTTTGAGTGGGCAGTTAAACATCACATGTCCTTTATCATAACACATGTAGCAAGTAGTATGTTCATGTATATTGGTTGAGGAAGTACTAGCATAGTACTTTGCTTCTTTAACAAAATATCTCATGAATAACTTCTTACTTCTTTTATTTGTTTTTCCATTATATCCGATTCCTTCTCTATTTCCATGCAATTTTTGTTGTCCAATCACCTTTTCAAAATTTTCTTTTTCTTTGGTAAAGTTATAAATGAATTTCTCTTTATCTTCTATTGACTTCTTTAGTTCAATTATTTCTAAATCCTTTTTATTTTGATCATCTACTTGTATTTTGACTATTTCTTGAGTCATATCTTCTATTTTCCCCTCTAACTTTTCAATATGAGATTCTTTCTCCTTTTCAATGGATTTAGAAGATTCAAGTAGTTTCATTAGTTTTTCATTTTTTTCTTTCAAGTTTATGTTTCTTTTGGAGACTTTGATAAACCTTTTATATAAGGCAAATAACTCGGCTTGTAGTTCTTTATAGGAGGGCATGCTACCGCAAGATTCATCACAAGATTCGTTACTAGATTTCGTTGATGAAGAGTAGTAAGAATTTACCTATTCATTATTTGTCATGAAGCACATATTTGCTATCGCTTGTCTGCTTGACTCGTTCTCCGTTTCGCTTCTTGAATCATCCCACATAGCTTTCCTAGCTTCCTTCTTCTTCTTTTTATCCTTCTTGAGTAAAGGGCAGTTCGACTTGATGTGTCCTGGTTTCTTGCAATGATAACATGTAGGAGGGTCATTTTTACTTTTGTTTTCTTTCCTACTAGTTTCCCCTTTTTCAGATTTCTTTTTACTAAACTTTCTAGGAAACTTTTTATTTCTCCTATAGAACTTGCCAAGTCCTTTAGTGATGAATGCTAATTCATCTTGGTTTAGATCACTAGATTCACTTTCATCTTCACTTGATCTTTCACTAGCTACTTTTAAGGCTATGGACTTCTTATGCTTAGGTTTAGGGTTTTTTTCTTTTAATGTCATTTCATAAGTGAGTAGTGAACCTATAAGTTCATCTAGTGAGGTAGTCTTAAGGTTCCTACCTTCAGTTATTGCAATGGCCTTTGGTTCCCATATAAAGGGAAGGCCACTTAGTATTTTCTGAATCATTTCATAGGTGGTATAGGTCTTTCCTAAGGCACTTAGAGAATTTATTATGTGAGTGCATACTAGTGATTGTTTCATCCGGATTCATTTTGAAAGCTTCATGCTCACTGGTTAGCATGTCAATTCTATTGTCTCTAACATTTACCATTCCCTCGTAAGTTACTTCTAACTTGTCCCAAATTTCTTTGGCTGTTTTTCAAGCCATGAATCTATTGAATTCATTAGCATCTAAAGCACAATACAAGGCACATATGGCACTTGAATTTATTTGTAGCATTTTGTAGTCTATATTGGTCAAGACGTTTTTCTCTTTAGGAATTTGTTTTCCATCCACTATTTTGGTAGGAATTAGATCTCCATCCATAACAACTTACCAAGCTTTCCAATCCATATGTTGAAGATAGATTTGCATTCATTTTTTCCAAAAAGTATAGTTATATCCACAAAAGATAGGTGGTCGGGTTGAGGATTGACCCTCTCCGAAGGGAGCTACTCCTAAGTGTGCCATTCGATCTTTTTATAACTTCTTGTTAAGATTTACTATAACTAGGCTCTAATACCAATTGAAAATAGGATATAGTTCCCAAGAGGGGGGGTGAATTGGGTTTTAAAAGATTTATATTCTTTTTAAAAGCTTTTCTATTATAACACTAAACACAACCTAAACACAATCACAAAATACATGTAAAATAATCAATCCAAATCAACCACAATCAAAACGAAAAAACCAAGCACTTGATTCTTGTAACAATAGCTCTATAGTAATATGCAATGCTTGTTGGATTTGTATAAGCCCTGTGTTTGAAATTCACAATCACACTTCTTCCCAATGTTCAGCTTTTAAATAAACTTTTAATTTAATAATTTTAGGATGATCAACCAACGTAGTCCCTTTTGGTTTCCACAATCAATGCTAATCAAACCAAAACAAATTATCTTCTAGTCTATTTAACAACCAAACACTCAAAATTCAGAAATTATAAAGCATCCACAAAGTTTGTAAAGTTCGCTGAAAAGTAAAGAGTAGGGAAGAGAGAGAGGAACACAAGGTTTTACGAGATTCGACTTGTACCCAGCCTACATCCTCGCCTTTGGCAAACCACCAAAGGATTCACTAGGTCAGTTCCTTTGTCGGGCAGAACAACACCGTTTACAACACTCCTTTGATTAGGCAAGAGTTTGCCTCTCTAAATGATATCCCTTCGCTTGGCATAATGATCCAACAGCCTTGAATCGTCTATAAACAAGAAACAAGTAGAGAAAGGTTTGTGTACAAGAGACACTCTCACAACAAAGCTGGTTAGTAAATATTCAACACAAATATACTTCAATGTAAATCAATATAAAGAGATTGAAGCTCAATTGAATTTAGATCACCAAATATATCTTCCGTGTATTGAAAGATGCAAACTTTGGTGGCTCTAATTCGGAGTTGGGATTAGCAGCAATTCAGTAGTGAAAGTAGGATGAGCACAAGAGAGATTGAGAGCTTTGAGAGTACTTTGATTGTTGGAAAATTTCTTAGTAAATAAAATCATTGTAGTTTGGGGCTATTTATAGATGTTTAAAAGATAATTCCTTACCCCCCAAATTTACTTGGAGTAAACATCAAGTTTTCAAAAAGAGTAGAGCCCAATAAATCCATTTAAAAAATCTTCCTGTTAAGTTTTTAAAAGTCTGTTCGAGTGGCAGTCGCCTACCATAGTCAAAACTATATATCCAAAAAGCTGGCAGTCTCCTGCGAAGACATAAGCAATCACCTGGCTTGACCACTCAAGTGCATGACAGGGTTTAGGCAATCTCCTGGGATCCTACTGCCTCCCAAGTTTAATTCCCTTTATTTTTGACAGTCTACTGCCTATATTAGGCAATCGTCTGCCTCTCAGAAACTCCCTTTTTTACTTTTAAAACTTTATTCCTTTGAGACCTTTTATCATTTTGATTTAAAAACATATTTTAAGGTCTTTCAAAAAATGTGTTTCTTAGTTTCTTTTTATTTGTAAGAGCTTCAATTCAATTTATATTGAGGTTTACATGAAGTACTTACATAGAGACATCCTTAAAACTCTAATCTTTTGATCTTCATGTAAATCCTTGCTTTTCCATGATTGTATATCATCTTTGAGCTTTCAATCAACTTTCATTCTTCAAGCTTTTAGTATGTCCATTATGAGCTTTATTGTCATTTAAGTTTGAAATGCTTGAGCTTTGCCTGCTTCCTGAACCGATTTAACTTGAAAATCATATCAAACTTATCTTGATTTTTTATCATCAAAATAAGAATTGTAAGCCTTATTAGGCTAACAGTAATTTTACAAATAATCTGTCATTTTAAAGCTCTAAGAATTTACCTATTAATAGTTTTTGTCGTACACAATTTGGACCCTCAAAGTAAAGTTACGGCCATTTTTATCCAAACTGGCTACATGGACTTGACCTTTCATAGACAGTTTTGAGACTCAACTTTGGACTCATATAGTGAACTTATGTAATTGAACCATGTAACTTACCACCTATCATTTTGAAGCCTCATGAGTCTAGGTTCAAGGGGTTGCCTAAATTGAAGATTTGTGAAGGAAGTTATTGGCTATAGTACATAAGTTGTTTAAATGAAGTTTATGTCTTTTTTAAATTTCATGTTTTGGCCTTGACCTTTAACTTTGGGATAATGAATTTTTTTTATTTGGTACCAAGATAGGGTGTTCAAGGGAGTAATCTCCTTTCTTAAATGGAAAATTTGTTTAAAACTCTTTTTATTTTTTTTAAAAAAAAAAACTTGGATCTTGATAAAAGTAATAATTAATCATTCAAAAATTTTGACACACCAAATTTCCAAAGATAGATGTTCAGAAAGTGGTCAAAACCTTTTTCACGGTTTCAATAAAAAATATATTTACCAAAATAGAAGGGACCCTAAACTTAAGGTTTTGCTTAATTTATTACCAAAATAGAAGGGACTCTAAACTTAAGGTTTTGCTTAATCCATAAGCATAAACTATGGGATGAAGGTAGGGGCCTAAGGAAAACTCTACCTCCAAATCATTTGGTTTCCAAAAGGTCATTTGAATGTCATATCCTTATCTTTTTATATTTTCAATCAAAACAAAAAGGACCTTTTCTTCATAAATCAAAGTATTTTATAACACATATTTTATTTCTATTGACTTGAGGAAGTGTTGTTTTGATACATAGTGTGCACATGACTAGTGCTAGTGTGTGAATATTATTATGTGATGTCATGTACATATAATTAATGTTAGGGGTTTATGTGATTTGTGCATGTGCATGTATTGGTAAGTGTATTGCATAAGTTGCATTATTACTATTTATTTGTATGCCATTATTATTAGTATTATTGTTGATCTTTAGTTATTACCTTTATTGTCATTACTTTCTAAAAAACTCAAAAAAAAATGAAACATTAAAAAAATCCAAAAAAGGAAATAGCATTTTTGTGTGGCTTTAAGTTATTTTATTAGTGTTCTATGCCTAAATATTCTACTACATAGTGTTTTCCTCCCCTAATCCCTAGGCATGATGGGAATCTTAACCTTCAAGAATCATATGACCTAAGAAGGATTAAGACTCTCACCAACAAAATTAGACCAAACGAACCATGCTTAGTTCATTTGATGTCAAAGTCTTCTTTTTCTCAACTACATTTTCAAAAAAACAACCCAAAAAATATGTTTTTTTCCAGCATTTTTCTCACTTTTCAATAAGGGCGATGATAAAGTCCTAAAATTTCAAAACTTATGCATCTTACCTTATATTTCCACTCAAACTCTCTCATTTTCAAACTCACTCATTTCTTTCACTCTTTTCAAATACTGGTAATACAAACCCAGTGTTTAAAAAAAAAAAAAATTGGTTTTCTTGGTTAGTAATACAAGCCTAGCATTTAAAAAAAAAAAAAAAACTAACAGTTTTCTATTCATCAATCACCATCACCATCATCATCATATTTTCATAAAAAATTAGGGTTCTGAGGCTCACCCCTTTTAGAGCAATACTCTAGACTACTCAAGGCCATGTTGGAATGCTCAAATAGTGATTTTGTCATTGAATGACCAAAATGAGTCTTTTCTCTCTCTTTTATTTTCTTTGTCTTCACTTTTTGAAGGCAACATCTGCATAATTACAGTAACCATTCTACGAATGGGTGTCATTAGGGGCGCTAAAAGGTTGATCATCATTGAGATCATTGGCTAATCACCTTCCCTACACACAAGTGTACTTTTGAAATTTAATTTAGATTTTCATAGACTTGCAGGGGTTTTCTTTATTTTTCCTATGTTTCGCAAAAAAAATAAGGTGGTAACTCAGTGTTTTAATTGTTTTACCTTTTTTTTTTCTTTTTTCTTTTTTAAATCAAAATTCCTTTCTTTCTCGTTTGGGGACTGCCATTTCCTTTTCGTCTGCACCTCTAGACAGAATCTAGCATCGACAACTCTGTGCTTACCAGGCAAGCCCCAATGATTTTTCAATTAAAAAAGAAACTTGAGTAACTGCATAAGTTCTTACCAAGCCATTTCTTTTATTCTCAAACCTTGAGTTACCCCTAGGTAATTGACTCTGTACTTACCAAGTAGACGTAATTGATTAATCAAACGAAAGAGATCCCTGGTAACAAGTTAAGTTCTTACCAAGTCATTTCTTTTATTCTTTAACCTTAGGTTACCCCCTAGTAATTGACTTTGTACTTATCAAGTAGACCCTATTGATTTTTCAAATAAAAAAATCCCCTAGTAACTAGCTAAGTTCTTACTAAGCAATTTCTTTTATTTTCAAACCTCGAGTTGATAATTGACTTTGTACTTACCAGTAGGCCCCATTTTTTTTTTCAAATAGAAAATATCTCTGAGTAATTGGCTAAGTTCTTACCAGATAAGTTCTTTTGTTCTCAAACCTTGGGTTACCCCCTAGTAATTGACTCTATACTTGCCAAGCAGACCCTCAAAATTTTTCAAATAGAAAAGATCTCCAAGTAATTGGCTAAGTTCTTACCAGACAATTTCTTTTATTCTCAAACCTTGGGTTAACCCCTAGTATTTGACTTTATACTTATCAGGCAAGTCTTACTGATTTTTCAAATAAAAGAGATCCTCTAGTAACTGGCTAAGTTCTTACCAAGCCATTTCACCATTTCTTTTATTGTCAAACTTTGGGTTACCACCTAGTAATTGACTTTCTACTTGCCAAACAAGGCCCATTGATTTTTGAAATAAAAAAAAATCCCTTGGTAATTGGCTAAGTTTTTATCAAGCCATTCCTTTTATTCTTAAACCCTGGGTTATCCCCCGGTAATTGACTCTATAATTACCAAGTAGCCCCATTGATTTTTCAAAAAAAGAAAAAAAGATCCCCTATTAACTAGCTGAGTTCGTACCATGTAATTTCCTTTATTCTCAAACCTTGGGTTACCCCTGGTAAATGACTATGCACTTACTAGGTAGGCCCCATTAATTTTTCAAATAAAAAAGATGCCCTAATAAAGAAATGAAAAGCATTTTAATTAAGGATAATAAAGAAATTTATTTTTTATTATAGTTTTTTAATATTAAATGTTACTAAAGTTAAAATTTTGTTTTAATATGATTAATTTTTTTTTTCAAAAAATCAAATTTCTATTTAATTGAAAAATCATATTTCCATTTAACTCAGAAAAATATTTTTTAAAGTTTTTCAATTTTTAGTTTTTTGAAAAACTATAAAAATTTTAGCTTATTTTAAAATTTTCAAGATCTATAATAAAAAAGGTAAAAAAAAAATGAAGAGTTTGTTTAAATAGCAAAATAAATTTTAATTTTTTTTTTATAGATTTCAAAATAATCACGAAATATACAACTTATTTTTAAAATTTTTCAAACTTCATATAAGGTAATATTTGAAATCATGAGTTTTTTGAGTCTCAAAGTTGAATTTGTGTGAATTTAGAAGAAATTTTATAAATAATTCATACAAATTAAAGTATAAAATCTGAATTTCATACTCTCATGCACAAAATAAGAGTTAGAAATTTAGAAAAAATAATGAAAAGCACACGTTCGTATTTAAGTGGTGAAGGATATCTAGGCATGAAAGGGTGAGTCGTATCATGTTTATGCATGTATGAGTTGGTAGCGTACATCAAGGTCTTAAATTTCGATTTTGACGCAAATCTCGAAGCTTCAAAAGACAGAAATTTCGATAGAAATTTTGATTTTGATTTGAAAAAAATTAACAGAAATTAGTAGTGAAACATGAAATTCTTTGTGAAACTTTAGAAATGGTTAATAAACATAATAATATAAGTTTTAGGACTAATATATTACAAATTAAATACATCTGTGTTTTGTATGAGGTGGAAAAGTTGTAATATGGTATGTATATCAAACATTTTTGTAAGATAATATACTTAAACATATTCAGTTAATATAAATGAAATTCATAAATCATTTAAATATTATTTATTATACAAATAATGATAATTAAGATATGATTGGTTAAATAAAATGTTACTCTAAGTTTTTTTTTTTTCATATAATTTTAAAAGCACTTGTAATAATCTTTTGTTTCGATAAAATAAATCAAATAAATTAAGATAAAAATTTTACTTCACTTCTAAATTTCTTATTTGAATTTCGACGAAAATTTCATTGTATAGTTAAAATTTTGACAAGTTTCACTAAAACTTTGAGGTTTCGATAAATTTCATATGATTCCTTGAGGTTTCAATGAAAATTATATAAGACGGAAATCGATTCCCATTTCAATTTCGAGGGTGACGAAAATTGAAAAATTGCCATAATTTCATAGAAATTTAAGAACAAATAAATCTGAGGCTTCCCCGGGGGTGGCTCGAGAGGTGCTCATATTTTTTGGCTCCTTCATTGAGGTACATATGAATGATATACGTGTTGTTTTTTGTCCCACATTGGTAGAATAGTTCCACATTAGTATAAAAGGTTGTTGTGAATTTTTTATATTATTTGTCCCACATTGGAGAGAAGTGTTTTTTTGACTTGAGGTTGAGCTATATAAAGAGCTCAAGTCTTCATTTGTAAAACACACCTCAATGTTGCACTTTATCAAGAAGTAGTGGATTGATCATCGTCGCCCGAGGACGTAAGTAATTCTATACCGAATCTCGTAAATTTCTTGTCTTGTTTTTTTTTACTGTTTTATTATTAGTTTCTACATTGCTTTAATTTCTTATATATTCAATAGCAATAGTTGTAGTATTGGTGTTTGGCACAAGTGTGGTGCCTAGCACAACAATTGGTATCAGAGTTAGGTTGAATAGTGTCAATACGGAGGTGTTCCTCTGTTAGGATCCTTGATTTCACGTTTGATGCCTAAGAAAGACCTTGTCTAAGCGAGTGCTTAAAGACCATTGCGGCTCAATCGCTCCCTGGAGGTTAGCCTGGTCAAAGTGGAATTTCATAGGATAAAACAGAGTAGTCACAGTTGGTACGTACTATTCGTCCTATGCCTTTTGCTTTGTTGGTTGCTATTGAATATATAGAAGATGACAGAAACTAGTGCAGCAGTAGAAGAAACTCTGTCCACACGAACTCCAACCCCTTCGGCTTCGACATCATCATTGAAGACGATAACTAATGCTCGGTTTGAGGTGGAGAAATTTGATGGTACCAATAGTTTTGGTATGTGGCAATGTGAGGTGATGGACATCTTGTATCAGCAAGAACTAGATATTGCTTTGGATGATAAACCAGTAGATATGGGGACAGAGATTGGGAAAAGATCAATCGTCAGGCATGTGGTACGATTCGTCTGTGTCTCGCCAAAAATCATAAATATTGTGTTATGAGAGAGACATCTGCAAAGAAATTGTGGAAAACATTGGAAGATACATTTATGACAAAGAGTCTGAAAAATCAGCTCTATTTGAAAAAGAAATTGTTTCGCTTCTAGTATCAACCAGGTATTTCAATAAATGATGACATAAATGCTTTCAATAAAATTTTGGCCGATTTGTTAAATTTGGATGAAAAGGTGAAAGACAAGGATAAAGCCATATTGTTATTGAATTCTCTCCCTGATGAGTATAAAGATTTGACCACCACTTTATTGTATGGGAAAGATAAAGTTACTTATGATGTTATTTGTACTGCATTGATTAGTACTGAATGCAGAAAGAAGGATCAGAGGGTCCATAAGGAAATAGCAGAAGCACTAACAATAACGGGACGCTCTCAGATTCGTATGCCTAGAAGGAAGAGTAAATCTCATGGGAGGAGTAAATCTTGTGGGAGACCTGCTAAAGATGAATGCGCCTTTTGTCGTGAGAGAGGGCATTAGAAGAAAGATTGCCCTAAATTATAGTAGAAGAATAAGGGCAAAGCACATTCTAATACCAATATAGCCAATGATGATGGAAGTGAGTCAGATTTTTCTCTTGTTGGAACATCTTTGTCACATTATTTTGGTGAGTAGATTTTGGATTCTAGTTGTTCCTATCACATGTATCCCAGTAAGGAATGGTTTTCTAATTTTGAAGAATTAGATGGTGGGGTTGTTCTAATGGGAAATGATAATACTTGTAAAATAACTAGAATAGGGTCAATACAGTTGAAATGTCAAGATGGAACTATTGAGACCTTGACTAATGTTAGGTATGTTCCAAGCCTAAAGAAGAATCTGATTTCATTAGGTATTTTAGAATCTAAAAGGTTCACTATACTTTGAAAGATGGAACCTTAAAGATTAAATTAGGTGCGCTGGTGGTGATGAAAAGAATAAGGAAAAATAACTTGTATTATTTACAAGGTAGTACAGTTATTGGTTCAGCAGCTGTTGTTTCTGAGAAAGATGCAAGTTCAGATACAACCAGTTTATGACATATGCGATTAGCACAAGTAGGAAAAAAGTCTTTGCAACAATTAGTTAAGCGAGGTTTGTCAAAGGATGCAAAGGTGTGCAAACTTGAATTTTGTGAGCATTGCATTCTAGGAAAACAAACTAGAGTGAAATTTGGCACAACAATCCATAAGACTGAAGGTATTTTAGACTACATCCATACAGATGTATGGGGGTCCACAAAAATGGCTTCGTTGGGTGGTATGCATTATTTTGTCACTTTTGTTGATGATTTTTTCAGAAGACTTTGGGTGTATTCTATGAAGCATAAAAATGAAGAGTATGATATTTTCCTTAAGTGGAAAAAATTAGTTGAAACTCAAACTAGCAAAAAGATTAAACAACTCAGATCAGATAATGGTGGTGAATACACGAGTGACCCATTTATGAATTAGGATGAAGGTATTGCTCGACACTTCATAGTTCGAAATACACCACAATAGAATGGGGTGGCAGAACGCATGAATCGGACTTTGCTGGAGAAAGTTAGATGTATGTTGTCTAATGCTGGGTTAGGCAAAAGGTTTTGGGCTGAGGTTGTTAGATATGCGTGTCATCTCATCAATCGTCTACCATCATCTGCAATAGGGGGAAAAACACCCTATGAGGTATGGTTTGGAAAGTCTGCTAGTGATTATGATTCTTTACATGTATTTGGTACTATGGCTTATTGTCATGTTAAAGAATCTAAGTTAGATCCAAAAGTCAAGAAAGCAATATTCTTGGGAATAAGTGCGGGAGTCAAAGGATATCATCTTTGGTGTCTAGAGACGAAAAAAATGATTTTAAGCAGGGATGTGACTTTTGATGAACTTGTGATGATGAAAAAAACAATACGCAAGGAGTCACGAGTTGAAGAGAAGACCAGTGGTACTCAACAACAGGTGGAGGTTAAGACAATTTTGGGAAACCCAGTGAGAAATAAGACTACACAAGGTAACTCTCCAGTTAGGGTGGCGAATAGTGTACAATAAGAGGAGATTTCAATTCGAGAATCTTCACAGCAACAAGAATCAATTGTTTCTCAAAGGGGATGATGAGAAATTTGAAAACCTGCTCGATATACTGATATGGTGGCCTATGCACTTCCAGTTGTGGATGATAATGTTCCTTACACTCTCAAAGAAGTAATGAGGAACTCTGAATCAGACAAGTGGAAAAGAGCAATGGATAAAGAAATGTCGTCTCTTCATCAGAATCAGACTTGGGAGTTAGCCCAGCTTCCCAATGACAAGAAAGCAATTGGTTACAAATGGGTTTATGTAAAGAAAGAAAGATTTTCAGATGCAAATAATGTTTGCTTAATAACTAGATTGGTAGCTAAGGGCTATGCACAGAAGGAAGACATTGATTATAATGAGGTATTTTCTCTAGTTGTTAAGCATTCTTCCATTCGAATTTTGTTGGCTTTGGTAGCACAATTTGATTTTGAACAAGTTCAGCTCGATGTAAAAACTACATTTTTTACATGGTGATTTGGAAGAGGAAATCTGTATGACTCAGCCAGATGGATTTCAGGTTGCTGGAAAAGAAAATTGGGTATGTAAACTGGGTTAATCGATGTATGGTTTAAAACAGTCTCCAAGACAGTGGTACAAACAATTTCATCAGTTTATGATGGGTCAGAAGTACATCAGAAATAAACATGATCATTGTGTTTATTTTCGCAGACTACAAAATGGATCTTTTATATATTTACTCTTGTATGTTGATGATATGTTGATAATTTCAAAGAATAGGGAAGAAATCAACAAGTTGAAAAGTCAATTAAATCAAAAGTTTGAGATGAAAGATTTTGGTGAAGTAAAGAAGATACTTGGCATGGAGTTCGCAGAGACAGAATGAGAGGAAAAGTTAGTTTATCTGAGAAACAATATTTGAAGAAGGTAGTATAGAGTTTTGGCATGTCTGAGCTGTCAAAACAAGTAAGCACTCCTCTTGCTCCTCATTTCAAACTTAGTGCGGCTTTATCTCCTAAATCATATGAGGAACGTCACAGGTTCCTTATGCAAGTGCTGTTGGTAGTCTGATGTATGCAATGGTTTGTACTAGACCTAATATTTCACAAGCTGTAAGTATGAGCAGGTATATGCATGATTCGGGTAAAGGACATTGACAAGCTATGAAATGGATTTTGAGATATATTATGAATACGATTGATGTTGGTATAGTATTTGAGAAAAATAATACTATTGATCAACGTGTTGTTGGATATGTGGATTCTGATTTTGCAAGTGATTTGGATAAATGTCGATCAACTACTGGATATGTTTTTACATTTGCTAATGGTCTAGTGAGTTGGAGCCTATCTTACAGTCTACCATTGCCTTATCTACAACAGAAGTAGAGTACATGACAGCTTCAGAGGTTGTTAAGGAAGTTATTTGGTTGCAGGGTTTACTTGAAAATTTGGGAGTTGTTCAGAAGCACATTGTTGTGTTCTGTGATAGCCAAAGTGCTATTCATTTGGCAAAGAACCACATCTACCATGCACGAACGAAACACATCAACGTTCGATTTCATTTTATGCGGGATATTATTGATGGAGGAAAGATACTCTTCAGAAGATTGCTACAAGTGAAAATCCCGCAGATATGTTGACCAAGATTATGACAATAATCAAATTCAAACATTGTTTGGACTTGATCAATATCTTGCAAGTCTGAATATTTTTGGAAGACGCCGATGATGTGGATCTCCAGAAAATGTTGGTGACTGAAAAAATTTGTTGAATTTATCGTCAAGGTGGAGATTTGTTGTTTTTTGTCTAAGATTGGTAGAATAGTTTCACATTAGTATAAAAGGTTGTTGTGAATTTTTTATATTATTTGTCCCACATTGGAGAGAAGTATTTTTTGGACTTGAGGTCGAAGCTATATAAAGAGCTCAACTCTTCATTTGTAAAACACACCTCAAAGTTGTACTTTATCAAAAAGTAGTGGATTGATCATCAGCGCCCGAGGACGTAGGTAATTCTATACTGAACTTCGTAAATTTCTTGTCATATTTTTTTTTACTGTTTTATTCTTAGTTTTTGTATTGCTTTAATTTCTTATATATTTAATAGCAATAGTTGTAGTATTGGTATTTGGCACAAGTGGGGTGCCCGACACAACAATACGTGCATATGTCATGAATATGTGAATGTGTGTTTATTTCGGCGTTTGAGAGTTGATAATATGCATGCATGAGAAATTGATGTGAGTAGGTGTGATAATGGATGCTCATGCACGCACGAGGCATTTCATCATGGTTGCATACGTATAACATGCATATATATATATATATATATATATATATATATATGTGTTAGATCTTCCATATCATTCCCGCACGAGATCCGAACTCTTTTTTTTTTTTTTTTTTTTTATGACGTTAGATATAAATAGATCCTATCTTGTAAATTATCTCTCTTTGGCCTTATCAATCGACCTATAATGTGTGCATGCCATTAACCTAATATTGTGTTATTATCTTATCATCTGTATTGTTAACATTAGCATAGGACCCTACATGCATTGTATGAGGTATTAGTATGTGTGTTACCCTATAACCAAGTATATCTTGTTATTAAATTGTGATTTTGGTGCTTAGTGTGCATGTGATTAGTAGGTGTTTAGTGAAATGTGAGTGAGTATACTAACTAGAATATTTTAGTATTGTCATTAGTATCTAGTAATGTGTTCCTTGGGTGTTAGTGAAAATTCTAGTGCCTATTAGTTAGTATTGTCAGTTATTGCTTGAATTACTTTTAATAGCATATTTTATTATTATGATTGTCTTTTAAAAATCCAAAAGTGAAAGTTACTTTATTAGCATGTGTGTATAGCATCTAATTACGTGGCTTGATTCTCAAATTCTAATATAAACTTATGGTGGGGTAAAGGGAAGACTTTATTGTGTAGTATCATCTTCCCCTTATCCTTATGCACAATAAGGATTTTTAACCCTCAAAGATCATATGATTTAAGGGAGATTATGGTCCTGACCAACAAGATTAGGTCAAATGAACCAAAAAGCATATAATTAGGTGTTTGTATTTGATCTATTTTGGAGTTTCCACATATAAAAAATGCTTTCAAAAACCCAAACAGTTATTTGCAAAACCATCTTGATTTAACAAAAAAGGGGATTGATGATGAAACCCTAAACTTTTCCATCAAACTCGTGCATCTTCAAACCATTTTTTCAATTAATTTTTTTTTTCAAATTGACTGCATATCAATACTCATTTTCAAACACATTTTCAAGTTGACCACATCATGACATTCATTTCAAACATATGTTTTTAATTAGTAACATCTCGATGTTTTCAAATCAATGTTTTGCATCATCATCATTTTTAAAAAAAAATTAGGGTTCTAATGAAGGTTAACCTCTTTATTCAGAACTTCTCAAGTCATTTTTGAGTGTTTATAAACAATAACAACTTAATTGGATGACGAAATGGAGTCTTCTTCATTTTGTTTCTTTAATATATCTCTTAGTTTTTTTTTTTCTTTAAAAGGGAACACACACATGAAATTTGCAGTGATGTTCCATGAGCAGGTGCCGATAGGGGTGCTAACTGGTTAATCATCATTGAGATGGTTAGTCAGTCACCTTCCCTGTGAACAAATGTACTCTTGGACCCAATCTCTAATTTTAGTAGTCCTAAGTTTTTTTTTTTTCTAAAAAATAATGTGACGGCTTTGCTATTTATATCTTTCTGTTTTTACCAGTCTATTAGCATTCTCTCTCTTCTTTAACCTTCTTATTTTGAAAATCACCAAGGTGTTAAGTTGGGGAAGATTCCCTTCATCGATATCTCAAACACGATTTAACATCAACAACACTTTAGCTAAATTTTCTCAATCTCAAATCAAATATGTAATAAAAAACACTTGTTAAGGCTAGACATGATAAAAAATTCCCATCAAAAGGCATGCAACGACTTTAGTTAATTCTTGCATTGGCCAATGCAGTATGGTGTAAAAAAGAACATTACCTACT
This sequence comes from Malania oleifera, assembly GCF_029873635.1. Lineage (NCBI taxonomy): Eukaryota > Viridiplantae > Streptophyta > Magnoliopsida > Santalales > Ximeniaceae > Malania > Malania oleifera. The sequence continues at coordinate 91,229,657 of NC_080420.1, forward strand.
CAAATGTGTGTAATTAGAAATTTTTTTAAAAAAAAAAAAAAACAAAAAACAAAAAACAAACAAATAGCGATGAAATAATAACAAACAAATTATTATTAGTTGTTAATTATTGTTGTTATTGTAATTATTATTAGCTATTATTATTTTTATAATAATAATAACAATAAGTATTATTTTTATTATTATTTGTTGTTATTTTTGTTTGATTATTTTTATTATTATTTTCATAATAGTGATTGTTATTAGTGTAATTATTATTTTTTTATTGCTGTTATTACTATTTTATTATTTTTATAACAATTATTACCTTTAAAATAGTAATAAGTATTTTTTTCCTTTTCTAATTATTATTACTCTTGTTGTTAGTATTATTTTACAATAATAAATATTACTTTTATAGTAGTTGTTATTATCTTTTATTATTTTTATAATAATTGTCATTCTTAAAATAACAATTATTTTTGACTTTTTTTATTATTAATATTGTTCTTATTGTTATTATTACTTTTATAATAATGAATATTATTTATTGTTATTGCAATTATCATTAGTTGTTATCTATTATAATAATTAGTATTATTTGCATTTCTTGTTGTTTTTTAAATCTTTCTATTATAAAATGAGTCTGATTCCATAGAATGAAGATTAATTCCAACTTATCTAAACTAGAATTGTGATTCCTCCATTCACAGGAATCATATTCCGGTTGGAATATAATTTCGTCCTTAATTTTACAAACTAAACTTTGAAATGCAATTCCGTTCTCGAGATTTGATTCTGCATCAGAAAGTTCTCTAAAACATATGCATTTGACTCGAACAACTAAAAAGTAGCCTACCTAAGCCCCTCAAATTAATTGTCATAGTATAGTAAAAATGCTGAAATCCCTCCTCCTTTCTTTTATATCAAATGGATTTACAAACTTCCAATACAAATCACACAAAAAGTAATCATATTGCTAAGAGAAAGAGAAGATATTTTAAAAATAATCCATCAAAACATGGTATAATCAATAATTAGAGACATTATATCCATGGTCTTGTAGTAACCTAGAAACAATTTTTCGACATTTGCATGAATTCTTCATGTATGGTTTAGGAAAAAGGAATTATAGGAATTCCAACCTCCTGATGGAAACTAAGCATTTGGTTTTTTTAATTCTCTTGATATATTTTTGGTTACTTGGTGCTTACACTAGCTACCAAAGGTGACCAAATTCCTCCTCCTCAATAGTATCAAGGATGAAAATTGTACTTTTTTAGGAGAAGAAGATGACCATGATGATAACGTAGAAGAAATAGAACACCTTAAGGTTATATACCATCATAGGCATATTTTTTAAGTTTCAAATCAAATCCTAGTTGCTTGAACTTGCAAATCAAATTTTAGCAGCTTCTTTCTAACGAAGATTTGAGTGCTGGTGTGTTTAAACAGCACATTTTGACTCTAGGATCAACAATCATGTCATCGTCACCTTCTTGAGGGAAATCTCAAGTTGCAAAGCCCGAATACGATGCTTGGTTCCTAAATGCCTTGTCTTCATGTCCTTTGCAGCATCAAAATATTGAATTAAGACCAAGGACACAGTTCATTGTCACGAGCAGCCTTAACCTCACTTGCCACCCTCCACCTAATTGTCAAAACATGTTTAGACCCAATCATAAACAAATAGTACTTTCAAGGTGACTTTGATACTAAATGCAACGATTTCAATCCAACTTCGACAAGACATTGTGAAATTGTTCGTTTTGGTCTATTAATCGCACGATTTTGTCCCACAAAAGGCAGTTCACACAATTTAAATTAAAACCAACCTTATATACTTAAGATCTTCCTAGTACATATGACCGTAATATCAACATTTTCTGTGAGTTGTATAACATATACATTTTTTTTCTTCTCCTAATATTAGTTTTAGGATCATTCTGCATTGTCACGAGTTCAGCTTTGTATTGTGGATCTATACCTTCACAATATTCTGATTTTCCTACTCTTATTTATAGAAACCTAACCTGTCTAGGATTTTGAAATTGATTGTAAGATCATAATACATCCTTTTATTTAATTTTTTTTATTTGGTTGTAGAGATCTTAGGACGGGTGTCTTTGATAGCTTGGACTTCAGAATTTTTCATCTTATGGAGTTAAAAAGCTAAAACAATTAATGCTGCTGCATTTTTCTATTTTTCAACATAAAAAATAACAAAAAATCATTGTAAGATCTTTTCACGGACCATCGACTTGAAAAATTGCTCGTTTTATTTTTCAATTTAAGCTTTCGAAAGTATCATCATAACAACTTTAATATTTTGCAATATATTTGTATACAAAATTTTTAATAACCCTACATTTGAGAGCTGCGTGGGTTTAGACATATAAATTTATGTATGGTACAAATTTGTACTAAACTTCATTCAAATCTATACAAATTCAAATTCACAATTTGAACATTTCTGAAGGCAATGTAGTTTTTAATAGTTTTTACTAGCTTGTTGTAACAAACAGATCTGGTAGCCTTTTATAATATTTCTAAAACTTTAAAAGAAAATTAAAAATGTAAATAACTTTCTATAAGTGAATGGATCCAATGTTTACATAACAATTAAAAAAACTGAAAAACAACATTGCATTTCTTTTATAATTATAGTAAAGCTAAGAAAGAGAGAATATAAAAATGTTCTTTACAAGAAAACATGCCTCAACTTTTATTATTTTTCCCCCAACAAAGTGGACATCACACAGAGTGGAACTGAGTTTCATCTCCATCTTACTTGGGGCGTATAATGATGTTGGGAAGGGTCATCCTGGTAAAAAATTCTGCATGAAAATGGATTCTAAGATGGGAATGATTGTGGAAACTTGGGGAGGAAAATTCTGCAAGTGTTTCAAGCAACAAGGTCCTCCAATGTCAACAGTTACAACCAAAGCATCGTCTTAAAGAGCATGAACTGCTGGGAGATGGATTAGGATCGGGATCGGACTCCGGCCTTTTGCCAGGAAAATGTTTATAGAAAGCTTTGACTGCTCCTGTCACCCCATCCTCGTTCTCCATGGCCTTGGCCAATTGAACTGCCCGCTCTTTCACCTGCATTCAGTGCAAATGCAATGCTTCTCTTGTTTAGCATCCACAAAATAAAATAAAGGTAAGCCCAGAGCTATACAAACTTTAGTTTTTTTCTTTTTAAATCTGATGTCATAAACAATGGGAGCAGTTTAGGATTCATTTGGTTGTGGAAAACAGTTTCCATTTTTTCATTTTCAGCTTCTTTAAGAATGCCACCTTATTTTCTAGCTTCTCAACTAAAGCTCGAAAATAAGAAAATTTGATCTTCCAGCTTTTTATACAAATGCAGAAAAACAATAAAACAGGGTGATGTTTTTTATTTTTATTTTTCGACAATTGGAAATAAAAAATAAAATAGTGTTCCCATATTTGTCCTTGATTCCCCTATTTCTGAATGTCGAAGTAACTTTTCATTCTCATTTTTTTTATAAGATCTACCTGTTGTTACCCATCCGAGAGAGAGAGAGAGAGTGAGAGGAAGATCTCTCTCTTGTCTAGTTACTTATTCTTCCTAATACTATCATTTATTATCTAGTAGCTCAACTATTATTCTAGGCTCACACATTTTGTACCAACTTCACTCCCATGCACATTCCAGTTACAGCAAGACAACAACACAACCTAAAGTCCAAATTCAAGATTTTAGAAAGCTCAAGCAACAAGTCAAGAGAAATATTTGGTGATTGACAGCTATATCTAAAGTCTACAATCACAACCTGAAAAAAAATAGAGAGAGAAAAAGGAAGAAGCTGAGTCATGAGTTGCATTATTAAATAATTCTTTCTAAAATGGCATGGGGAATTTTTGAAAAATTTTGAATAATTTCTCTATAAAGGCAGATATGGAACAGTCAAGATTAACTTGAATGAAAAGTTTTGAAGGAATTCCAACTACCTTAGGATCTAGCATGAATCGTATAGCAGCAACCAACTTCTCAAGTGAGAACTCATCAATTGGTATGGGTGCTGGACCTACTCCCCTGGCATGCACCCGCCCTCCCCAAAATGGTTGGTCCCCAAAGAAGGGCACAATAGTGGTTGGACACTGAATTACAATGAAACGAGGAGGAATCAGAAGCTAGAGGAACAGTTAGGAGTAAGAATCAGAAAAAATAGCTGCATAGTTGAGTACCGCAGCCTTTAGACCAGCAGCAGTTGTTCCAGCACCTCCATGATGTACCTGCAAAATTGTGCATGGTAATTCGAGAACACTCAATATTTACAAAGAATGACTGGAAAAAAGGAAACCAGGGGGAAAATTAATTTTTAGAATGGTGAATTAGTTGTCAAAATCTTACAATTCTCAAATTGAATCTTATGATTCAATTTGAGTCACTAGCCAATCAATTTGAAGCTAGTAGGTGAACCAAAGGAAGAAACAATTGACCGTGAATCATATTATTCTTGATTAATTCTTACCGTTTATGGATCAAGAAGCAGTTGGTATACCGAATTGTTTCCAATTCAAATCCATCTGTTTAAAATCCAAAAAATTCTCCAATTTTGCATATAAAAAGACCTTTAAACATCTAGTCACTAGTCACTTCTATTCCTCTTTTGAATTTAAAAAAAAATTAAGGCCCGTTTAGTTCTGGAAAAGTTTTCATTTTCTATTTTAGTATTCCAAAACACTACAACAAAAGTTAGCTAATTTTTCATTTTTACAACATTTGTATGAAATAAAAGAACAGTAAACAATTTTGACACTATTTACTTATGAAAATAGTTTTATTTTTTATTTCTATTTTTTCAAATAATTACAAAATGCCACCTTATTTTTCAATTTTCCAAATTTATACAAAAAGTTAGAAAACATCTTTCCATTATTTTTCTAGATTTCCAAACTCTTTGCATATGGGAGCATGAAATTTAGATCTTGAACTTTAATTTGTATGAATTTGTATAAAATTTCTTCTCATGTACACAAATCCAAATTCAAGCCCCAAAATCCATGATCCCAAATATTATCTTGTATAAAATCTGAAAATTGGAAAATAAGTTCTCTTTTTTGTGATTATTTTAAAATCTAAAAATAAATAATGGAAAATTATTTTGCATATTTAAAAAAACTCTATATTTTCTACATTTTTAATACCAATCTTAAAAAATAAAAAAAAAAATTTTTATAATTCTTTGGAAAACTAAAAATTAGAAATTAAAAATATTTTCCACAACTAAAGCCCTTGAGTTCCTAATTTTTTCTAAACAATAGTTTGAAATCTCATAAGGTGTCATTTGTTTGATTCTTCCCTGAGAGAAATTTTTTTTTTTAGTCCTTATAGTGTTTGCATATGAAAATTTTTTATATTTCAATGGCAAGTTATTTTGATTCCTTAAAAAATATACTAACATATGTGTGTGTGTGTGTGTGGGGGGCCGCGGGGGGGGGGGGGGGGGATGTATGCATACATGTTTGTGTGTACGTGTATATGTATAGATATGTACATCTGATAGGCATGTATGCATATTGGGACACATGATCTTCATTAACATGTTTCATATTTCTAATATAAATATTTTGTTTGTTTTATATAACTGTATTTTCAACTAGTTTTTGAAATTGGTGCTGTAAAAGTCAATTCAATTCTTCATTCTCAATCCAAAAAACTAGGTTTCCTGTCTTACTTATTCAAATATAAATTATGACCATCCTTGGGGTATCTATTGTCTGTATACAATGCCGCAACAATTCTAAACCTTTTTTAGTGCATGCATTTGCACTCCCCTACTTACCTAATTATTTTAATTTTTCAAATAATGTTACAACAGTCCTTGCCAGTGTGGCAAATCTACTTTTGTCTTAAGTATACAGATAGACAAAAATCACCACACATTCTTAAGTTGTCTCCATCAAGGTTTAATTTCAAAAAAAAAAAACATTGAATATGCATATTATAGCCCTTACAGACTAAAGTTGGTCAAAATTTGATTAAAATGAATGACTTCACTTGAAGATAGGTCTCTCCCTCTATTTATAATACAAATCAAATACATTCTAATGACAATAATACCCTTATTAACTCTCACTAATTAACATATTAACACACTTAATAATAATAATACTAATAGACATAAATAAACTCTAACAACCCCCCTCAAGTTGGAGCATAAATGTCATATGCTCTTAGCTTGTTACAAATGAATTTAACACGAGCACCCCCCAATGCTTGGGTAAACAAATCAGCAAGCTACATATCCGACTTCACATAAGCGGTAGTAATGAACTTCTGCACAAGTTTCACTTGAACAAAGTGGCAATCAACTTCAATGTACTTCATCCACTTATGAAAGACTAGGTTGGAGGCAATATAAAAAGTAGCTTGATTGTCACACATCAACTTCATAGGCTGAAAATGAGAAATAAGAAATTCTTCTAACATGTTCTTCAATCAGACAAGTTCACAGGCAGTCTGAGCCACAGTTCTATATTTTGATTCAGCCCTTGACCATCCACCATAGTTTGTTTCTTACTCTGCCAAGAAACCAAACTACCACCAACCAAGATATAGTACCCGAATGTGGATCTCCGGTCGAAAGGCGACCCACCCAATGAACATCTATATATACATGGATATAAGTGTGACCGTGATCATGATATAAAATACCTCTCCTAGGAGCACTTTTGAGATATATCAAGATGCGAATTATTGCGTCCCAATGACTTGTCCTTAGAGAATCTAGAAATTGACTCACAACACTTTTTGCAAAAGATACATTCGGCCAAGTGACTGTGAGATAATTCAACTTTCCAACAAGTCTCCGTTATTGTCCAAGATTAGGTACCAAATTACCCATATCCGACACTAACTTTTTGTTAGGATCCATAGGTGTATCAATCGGTTTAGATCCCAACAACCCAGTTTCATCCAACAGATCAAGAACATACTTTCTCTGTGACAAAAAAAATTCCCATATGAGATCTAGATACTTCTATACCCAAGAAGTATTTCAATAGTACCAAATATTTGGTCTAAAACTTAGTCTATAGAAAAAAATTGAAATTCCGAATACCTTTATCATCATCACCTATAATAACAATATCATCTACATAAACAACAAGAAGGATCCTACCCGATGAAGTATGACAATAAAACACAGAATGATCCACAACACATCGTCGAAGACCAAACTCAAGTACAACAACACTAAAATTACTAAATCATGCTCTAAGAGACTGTTTTAAATAATATAGACCCTTATTGAGCTGACACACTAAGTCTGACTCCCCCTGAGCAACAAACCCAGGTGGTTGCTCCATATAAACCTCCTCCTCAAGGTCACCATCTAACAAGGAATTTTTCATATCTAACTGATGTGGAGGCTAGTGGCAAGTGGTAGCTAAGGAGATAAACAAACGTATTATTGTAATTTTGGCAACCGGAGGAAAAAAAAAATCAGAATAATCCAAACCATAAACCTGAGTATAACCATTAGCAACAAGACAAACCTTTTGATGAGCCATAGAACCAATAGTGTCGACTTTTACAATGTAAACCCAGCGGCAACCAACCATAGACTTGTCAGGAGGAAAAGGTACCAAGTCCCAAGTACCATTGTCATGTAAAGCATTCATTTCTTCAACCATAGCTCCCTCCACCCATAATGGATAAGGCTTCTGAAACAGATTTAGGAAGGGTTGTAAATGATAAAGCAGTAACAAAAAAACAATAGGAGAGTGATAAAGAGTCATAACAAACATAGCTGGAAATGGGATGTTGAGTACATATGCGTTTACCTTTCCGAACAACAATAAGAGGATCAACATCATGGGGAGTAAGATCATCAGACGAGGAAACCAAAGGTGTGGCAATAGAAGCTAAAGGGGAGTCTCTTCCTCGGAGCCATCGTCGTGAATACACCTGCGAATTAGGATGATCAAGACGTTGAAAAGGAAATGAATTACATGGAGAGCAGATGGTTAGTTGGGCAAGGACAGCAAAGTAGAATATGGAAGATAAGGCAAAGGAAGAGACGCATTGAGCTCAAAAGCACTGAATGACTGAGTGTAGTAAGGTGCAGACTCAAAGAGGGTAACATCAGTAGAAACAAAGAAGCGATGCAACACAAAACTATAACAACAATATCCCTTTTGAGTATATGAGTAGCCTATAAAGACACATTTTATAGCATAAAGATCCAACTTATCCACCCTAGGAGTCAGTTGATGAAGAAAGGACACACACCCAAATATAAGAGGGAGAGAAAATAAAGGTGAATTAGGAAAGAGAATGGAATAGGGAATTTTACCACTAAAAACAGAGGATAACAAGAAGTAAGTACAACATCACTCCAAAACACTTTATGTACATGCATTTGATAAAGTAAGGTATGAGTGATTTCAAGAAGATGTCTATTTTTCCTCTCTGCAACCCAATTTTGTTGAGGAGTGTGGGCATAGGATGACTTATAAACAATACCAAACTAAGTCATATAAGTAGTGAATTATGCACTAAAATACTCTTTAGCATTATCTATTTGAAGTATTCAAACTGGAAAACCAAATTGAGTCTTTATTTTAAAAGAAATTGCACAAAATACGTGAAATAACTTGGAATGATATTTTATTAAATATAACCAAGTCAATATTGAATAATCATCCATAAAGGTTACAAAGTACTGGAAACCCTACTTGGATGCAACCCTAACAGGACCCCAAACATCAAAATAAACTAACATAAAAGGGCTTGTAGCCTATTTATTGACTCGAGAAGCGAAAGGAACATGATGGTGCTTTCCCAACTGACAAGACTCACAATCGAGACTACACAGAACTCAAACTAGGAACAAGACATTTTAACTTTTCCAATCAAGGATGACCAAGGCAACAATAAATTTGGAAAGGTGTGGTAGCAGCAATGCAAGCGGTAGAAGGAGATAGTAGCTCAAAGTGATAGAATCCATCAGCTTCACACACTACGCCAATCATCTTCCTCGTCTTCAAATCCTAAATAACCACAAAATCAAGGAAGAATGTCACTGAACAATTCATGGATTTAGTAATTCTACTAACAGACATAAGATTGAAAGGAAATTTAGGAATATATAAAACCAAAGGAAGGGAAATAGAAGAAGTGGGATTTACAGTCCCAATTCCCTTGGCTATAGTAATGGATTCATCAGCAAGAGTAACACAAGGTAAATTTGTAGGATATTGAAGAGTGGAGAAGAAGCTAGGTATGCCTGTGATCAGATCAGTGGCAGCAGAGTCTACAACCCAAGGACTAGGATGAGAAGTACTAGATGACAGGCATACTGTGGGATTACCTATTTGGGCAAGAGATGAAATGGTAAGAGAAGCTTGTTGTGACACTTGATACTGCTAGAACTTGGAATACTCTTCCTCTAACATGGATATAGTACGTTCCCCCCCTCCCCCCGGGCAGCTCTTCCCCAAGGGTGAGGAGTCAGTGGTGGCTGCATTGGCTGCTCCCAAAGGTGTGAAGTCAGTGGTGGCTGCATTGGCAACACGTGAAGCTCTACCATGAAGATCCCAACACTGCTCAATAGTATGATTACTCCGCCCACAATGAGTGCACTTGCAAGGAGTACCTCTACGTCGTCCGTCTCTACAGCTATGACCACTCGAACCATCTCGATAACTTTTGCGGTTGTTTGGTAGAGAAATCACCCTGTGTAGCAAAGGTTGTCCTCTCAAAGCCAGATGCAAGAGTAGGACTGTGCTAAAGGAAGCATGAAGGAGATGAGGATAAACATTGACAAATTATGGCAGCTCGACACTACTAAGTATCAGAGATTGAGCTGCCTCAAACTTGGGTCTCAAGCCAGCTAGAACACGAACAACAATCATCTACTCCCTCTGCTTCTGCACCTCAAGAACGTTGGCAGTTATAAGTTGTACGAAATTAAAATCCTTATGAATACACTTCATCACTCCAAAATAATCTGCAATATTCCTATCTCTTTGTTGTAACTGAAAGTACTCTTGGGATAAATCATACATACGTGTAATGTTACTAGAGTAGAAGTTTGCCATAATCCCAAATCTCCTTGCACATCTTGATGCATAGAAATCCATGCAGTCTGTCGCTCTATCGAATTCCATAAGAGGGAAACAATCAAGGCATCTTCTTGAGCTCACACGTCCTTTCTCCTCTCATTAGAAGGATCTGATTGGAGCAAGTGGTCATATTTTCCTAATCTTGCTAAATAAACCCAAACAACTTTAGACCATTGAACATTGTTCTTTCCATCCAAATTTTGAGTCATTATTAGTGGTAGCGGTGTAGGAAACAAATTTTTAGGATTCATAGATTCCAACCGAATGCTCACAAATTAGAAACCACACCAATGTCAAACAAGAAGATCAATCAAAACTAATTGAGACAAACACAAACTATGTGAAGCACCAACACAATCATGGATGAGGTGAACAACTTACCAACGTATATAGCACTGCCACGGCCTCACAACTGAACATAAAAACACTACCATTGCTCCAAAAAAATTCACAAACAGGCCTAACAGCTTGATAATATTGTCTAGAGAAGGAATCAGAACATGGCATAGGGAAAAAAGGAAGAAGAAAAAGGTGGTCGGAAATTCACTCACGCGCCGGCACTGCTGGCATTTGGTTGGCGTGTGGGGATGTGTGGGAGCTCCTCCGGTGATGGGGTTTTGCGGTTAGGCTTTGAGGGATTCTTATTATGGGTATGGTTGGTTTTGTGAAATAATGTGGGGTGGAGATGGATCTGGGAAGGACAGCTGCAGGAATGGCATTTTCCGACAACAGCTGAGGGGAATAGGGTTTAGGTTGGATCACACTCTGATATCATATTAAGATTTGATTAAAATGAATGACCTCACTATAAGATAGGTCTCTCCCTCTATTTATAATACAAATTAAATACATTCTATTAACAATAATACACTTGCTAACTCTCACTAATTAACATACTAACACACTTAATAATAATAATACTAAAAAAAACACAAATAACCTCTCAAGGTCCTTGATCGGCCACTGGTCTTCACCACTCGAATTCATGATATTCAAAGGACAATGTGGCCAATATATAAAATGAGAAATATCAAATTGTAACAAAAAATTTAAACAAAAAAATCAAGACTCACCACAGCAAAGCATCGCAAGAATAGCCAATCATGAGGGCAGTTGTCTAATGAGTACACAAAGTCTTTTGGTTCTGCCACTGGAAAAAAAGGACTAAGTCTATAAAATGCATTCCTATAACTACAGAACAGTAATGCTAAATAATGGCAGAAAGTATGATCTTCATGGAGACTATCCAATTGATCAAGAAGAGATATAGAAACTTACAGTTACCAAGACCACCCCAGCCTCTGTTAATGATACCTCTTTGTCCAGTGATTTCTAGAGCTTGAACAACTATATTAGTCATTTTCCCTGGATCTTGAAGAGGCTGCAAACTCAAAAAAATAAATGATGAGTATAGGAGGAAAGAAGTTTTTACCATTGTGGTCAATGAGCCAAAACAGTAAAACCAAATTCACTTTTTTTGTTTTTTTAAGAACCCATTTTATCAGCATTCTAGCAAGCAAATGTATTTTCAGAAAATGACCAATGGGTGGTGCATAGATGCCATTCTTAGATGCATTGAATATTTTTTCAGAAATTCAGACTGCAAATGGAGAACCTTCTTATTCAGAAAATCAAAGTTCTCCAAAGCGACAATGGTTGAGAATTTCCATGTCGGCCTTCTCCCAATTATCATGAGCAGGATGTAGTTGGCAACAGTTTCATGACCAAAACACTTATCATTATGGGGTAATGGAACCAAAAGAACGACATATCATGTAATATTCCATTCAATATGGCCTAAGACCTCAGTAATCTGCATTCTTCCCAGTCTTTTAGAGGCAGCCGTTAAATCCTGTTGCATTCATTATTAAAGCAAAATTTCTTTTAAAAAAAAATCTGAAGTTTTAGACCTATATTTTGCACCATATTTTTCAAAAACCTTCATGCACCATTGGGATTGTGGAATCAAAAAAATTTTAAGGAAAAATTTTGCAGACAAAAATAGGCAGAGGCAGAATTTATTAATCAGAAAATGGCAGAAGGTGGAGACATCTGGAAACTAGGCTGCGGCATAATGGAAAGGTAAGGCCAGGGAATTGAGGCATTTATCCATGCTCCACATGCACGCACACTCAATTTTAGCCACTTGCTCATTGCCACATGATCACATCCAATCAACAAGTATATCATCCACCAGAACACTGCCAAGGCCCTCATTGCCTTCTGCCAGAAGTCAGTTGATGAGCAATCCAAGAAGGAGATCAAGGCTGGGGCTGCTATAACTGCACTGTCGGTGTGGCTAACCATGACTGCAATGCTCTTTTCTTTGATTTCTTTCTAATTGCTCTTGGATCCCGCTATTTTTGGCTAATATGGCCACAGATAAGGGCTCAACTGAGTTGGATGGTAACAAAAATGGTGCTATGGGTTCAGTTTACCTTTGCCATGACCTAAGATAGGTTTTGAGTTGACAGAGTGGCGTGGGTTTTATGGTGGTGTGTCAGGCCATTGATGACAAAATAGAGACAGGAGTTGGCTGAGAACCGTGGGGAATGGCCGGGAATGATAGTTTTAGCATAGGATTTAGCAGATATAGAAATCTTGGATGCAGATGCAGCAGATCCAAACTCACATACTCCCTTTATCATCCAATCCACCCATTGTAAATCCTCTATTTCCTCTCTACAATTCTCCAAATTCTCCAACACTACCCACTTGGAACACAAATGCCCTCAACAATAATAACACTAGTAGGCGACGGCTGATGGGAGATCTGGAGAAGGGTTTGCAGGTAAGGAGAGGGTTGAGCACATGTATTCTTTGTGGGAAAAATTCTTTTTTGGAAGGAGAGGATAGAAAAGGAAATTTTTATTTTAAACATAAATTTATGCATATTGGGCGTGTGCTAGACATGGTCAGCTAAATGGATAGTCTATTGTGAGATCAGAGGACTAATTAAAAGATGAGATCAGAGATTCTAGAACGAGAGGCTGCAAAAGGTAACAGGTTCAAGACCTTTTTCCAAACTTTCCTTTACGCACTGCTCAAGTCAATAAGTAAACAACCATGTGCAACTAGAAGAATTTTGTAAGGGTTTTCCAAACTCATATGATTGACAAAAAAGCTTCCTGGACACTTCTAGCCCATACCTCTTGCACATCTCCATATTTCCCCCACTAGCTCCCACTTTATCTTTTTCCTGTTAAAGTCAACACCCAACCAATAATGATCCACCCCCTACTAGTTAAAAGCTGGCTCAAAAGGGAATCTGATTCTCTCTCATGCAAGATTTTAAGATTTGTGTACCTCATACAATAAAAAGTTCTTTTTATAGATGTTAGTGCAATAGTACTCTAGATAGGGATGAATGATAAACATGGAAAGTCCAAATACTTTAGTGAAATTTGTGTAGTTGCTTCTGAAGTACGATACATATTTAATGCAATTGACAAATCCCTTCAGGTTATATAACTAGTTGTAGATGAGTAAGACCAATGATCATATTCTTTTGGAGGCAATGATCTTCCTTCCATCAATTTTATGATCCAAATGGAGGAATCCAGATCAAGAAGTCGTTCAGAATCTAAGAAGTGCTATCACTGAAACCTGTCACAGGCATGACACAATACCAATATCAACATGATACAGAGATTCACATTTTTTTTTTTTTTTAAGGAACATGTAATATTGAATTTTCCCTTTTAACTGTAAACCATCAAGATAAAGTAAATTTACAATGAACCATAGGCATTATAATGCACACTCCATAAACAAATTTCATCTACATTAATTGTTGTATTCATTCTTCATAACATGTCGCAACAAATTTATAACTGTTAAAAGTATTGTGTAAACTGAAAGACCTGATCACAATGATAGATCTCTCCCTCTATGTATAATATATGCCAAGAAGATGAAAGTGACCATATTACCCTTACTAATTCACACACTAACTCAAGCTTACTAACATAGCCATAACACACAACAACCTAAATAACTAACCAGTGGCACTTTCTGTTCAAGCTGAAGCATAAATATATATGCTCCTAAGTTGTTACCGCCCCCCCCCCCCCCCCCCCTAAATGCTTTAGTATCAGCATGTTGGAATTACTTCCCATGAGTGGTTGTAATGAGCTTCTGCACGTGCTTTTTTTATGAAGAAAGTGACAATCAACTTCAATGGGTTTCATCCATAGTCTTAAATTTCCACAAAATTGTCGAAATTTCCGTTGAAATTTCCGATTTGCGTCACCCTTGAAATTGAAATGGCATTCGATTTCCGTCTTGCATAATTTCCGTCGAAATCTCAATGAATCATCCGAAATTTATCGAAATCTCGAAATTTTAGCAAAACTTGCCAAAATTTTAACTATACAATAAAATTTCCTTAGAATTCAAATGAGAAATTTAGGAATGAAGTGAAATTCTATCTTTATTTATTTATTTATTTTTTCGGAACAAAAAATTATTACAAGTGCTTTTGAAATTATATGAAAAAAATAAACTTACAGTAACGTTTTATTTAACCATTCATGTCTAAATTATCACTATTTGTATAATAAATAATATTTAAATGATTTATGAATTTCATTTGTATTAACTGAATATGTTTAATGCACATTATCTTAAATATATTTGATACACATACTATTTTACAACTTTTCCACCTCATACAAAACATAGATGTATTTAATTTGTAATATATTAGTCCTAAAACTTATATTATTATGTTTGTTAACCATTTCTAAAGCTTTACAAAGAATTCCATGCTTTATTACTGAATTCTGTTACTTTTTCAAATCGAAATCGAAATTTCCGTCAAAATTTTTGTACTTTTGGAGCTTTGAAATTTGAGTCGAAATCGAAATTTAAGACCTTGGTTTCATCTACTTATGGAGCACTAGGTTGGAAAAATTATGAATAGAAACTTGATTATCACACATTAACTCCATGGCCAGAGAATGTAGAAACCAAATTCTTCCAACTTGTTCATTAGCCATACAAGCTTAGTGTAGGCCATGGCCAAATACTCTAGCTGAGCACTTGACTAGGTCACCATATTTTTTGTTTCTAATTTTTCTAGGATACCAAGTTACTACCAACAAAAATGCAATACCCAAACGTGGATCTTCTATAAGAAGATGAACCAACCTAATCTATATATGCATATCCTTGAATGCAAGTGTTACTCTGATCTTGCTGTAAGAGACCTCTCTCAAGTGCAACTTTAAGGTATCTCAAGATATTAATGATTACATCCCAATGACTTGCTCTTGGAGAATCAAGAAATTGGCTAACACTTGTTGCAAAAGATATATATGGTTGAGTGATTATGAAATAGCTCAACTTTCCAACAAGTCTTTGGGGTCATTGAGGGTCAGCCAACAAATCACTCAAATTTGGCACTAAGCTATCAAGATCCATGGGTGTATCAACTGTTAGATTTGCTCGATGACCCTCAATCAAGTGGTCCTTTTCTTATATAGAATTCATTTTCCCTAATTACAATATATCCCTTAATTACAATATCTCCTAATCACAGCAATGGTATATATCCCTTAATTACAATATCTCCTAATTACAACATCTCTTAACATTAAGCATCCTAATTACAGCATCTCCTAACATAAAGCATTGACCCCTAATTCATAAAAGATATTTACAAATCTGTTTCCTAAATAATTATACAACATTTTATGGTAGGTCTGATAGATTTGTTTCCTAAATAAATGTAGAACAATTTATGGTAAGTTTGTTACTATCCTACTAACATCCCACCTCAAATTGATGTTGGTCGATCAAGAAGCATCAATTTGCCAACAAGAAACTGATGACGTAGTCTTGTCATAGCTTTGGTGAAGACATCCGCTATCTGATGGTCGCTTGAGACATGTGGAATAGAGATAACCAGAGTATCGATAGCTTCCCAAATAGAATGGCAGTCCACCTCGATATGTTTGGTACGCTAGTGATAGACGGGATTTGTAGTGATCCGAATAGCACTTGTATTATTAGCATTAAGAGGAGTGGGAATAAACTGAGGAAAACCTATTACAACAAGTAAGCCACAGAGCCACATAATCTTCGAGCAGGTTGCCGACATGGCATGATACTCTGACTCGGTCACTGATTTGGAAACACAATCCTGTTTCTTTCTCTTGCAAGAGATAAGGGAATCACCAAGAAACATACACCACCCGGTGTCAAACTGGCAAGTACTAGGACATCCTACCCAATCAGTATAACTAAAAGCCACAAGACGAAGAGAAGTACCAGTAGAGAACAACAAGCCATGGTGAGAGGAACCCTAGAGATATCGAATAATTCGGCGGAGATGTCAGGCCGTGTAATAGTGAGATAACTGAGACTACCAACTAATTATTGAAACACCGTGGGATCAAGAAAGAGAACCCCCTCCTCATGTCGATACTTGACATTCACTTCTAAAGGGGTATCCACTGAAGGGGAGTCTTGCAAACCAGACAAGGAAATCATATCCTCCATGTATTTATGCTGATGCAGGAAAACCCTAGATGAACCAGATTGAACTTCCAAACCAAGGAAATATCGGAAAGGACCAAGAACCTTTATATGGAAGGAATCATAAAGATGCTGCTTGAGTCGATCAATGAGAGCAGAATCAGTCCCAGTGATGACAATGTCGTCGACATAAACCAGAAGAAGAACGATACCAATAGAAGTCGTACAAAGAAACAACAAGGAATCATACTGGCTTTGGATGAAAGAAAACAGAAGTAACGTAGCTTGGAACTTATCAAACCAGGCCCGGGGAGCCTGTTTCAAACCATATAGAGAGCGCTTCAACTTACACGCATTTGACGTCGACGATGAGCAAAGGCCAAGAGGACGTGTCATGTAAACATCTTCCTGTAAATCATTGTGAAGAAATGCATTCTTCACATCCATCTGGCAAAGGGACCATCCTTGAGAAGCTGCAATGGCAATAATAGTACGCACAATGGTCATTTTAGCATTAGGAGCAGAGGTCTCCTCATAGTCATCCCCATACTCCTGACGGTTTCCAAGGGCAACCAAACGAGCCTTATAATGGTCCACAGACCCATCAGACCAAAGTTTCATAGAAAAAACCCACTTACACCCAATTAGCTTGATATGAGAAGGACAAGGGACCATTTCCCAAGTCTAATTTTCGTGAAGAGCTTGAAGTTCTTCCTGTATAGCCTTTCTCCAACACTCATGTTTATCAGCTTGTGAGTATGAATTAGGAATCGACATAGTTGATAAGGTAGCCGAGAAGGAGGAATAAGGCAAATCATACCTATCTGGTGGATGAGAAGCATGGCTAGATAGTCGAGGAGGATGCAAAACGGGATCAGGATTAGGTGGCAGATCAGACTCAGGAAGGGGTAAAGTTGGCCGACGGCATTCATACACAAAACCAAGCTTGAAGCGTTCAAGAGGGCATATCAAATCATCAAAGTGAGGAAGAACAAAAACCACAGGAGATGATGTAAGAGAACTAGGAAAGAAACATTGATGCTCAAAGAAAACGACATTACGAAATATATGAAATTTATTGGAGGAAGCATCATAGCACACAAATCCTTTTTGAGATAAGTTATATTACATAAAGGCACATTTCATAGATTGCGCAGAGAGTTTGTGACGTTGATGCCGAGGTAGATGCACAAAACAAACAGCCAAAAGTGTGTGAATCAAGAAAACTAGGGTGCTGTTTATGCAGACGATAGTATGGAGAGTCAAAATTTAACACTTTAAAAGGCAACCAATTAATCAAATATACTGTTGTAGCTAAAGCTTCAGCCCAAAATTTAGGAGGAACAGAAAATGCAAGTAACAAGGTCCTAGCAACATCTAACAAATGTCGATTTTTTTTGCTCAACCACGCCATTCTGTTGAGGCATATAAGGGCACATGCGGTGAGAAACAATTCCTTTATATACGAAGAAACTCAAGAAATTCATGAGACATATATTCTCTACCAAAATCAGATCATAAAGTCTTAATGCTAGTGGTAAATTGAATCTCAACATATGCTAGAAACAATTTGAAAACAGCAAAGACTTCAGACTTATAGCGCAGAAAATATACCCAAGTATACCGACTATAGTCATCTATGAATATCACAAAATATTTATAATGAGCATGAGAAATGACAAGAATAATGCCCCATACATCACTATGAACTAGGTCAAAGCATTTCTTGCCCTACTCCCAGAAGAAGGGAAGGGAAGAATCTTACTTTTTCCGATTTTACACATAGAACAATCACAAGACAAAGCATGAGGCAAATAAGAATCTTTTTTTTTTTTCCCAACAAACTAGAATTCATAAAATGATATAAAACAACATTGTTTGGATGGCCTAAACATTTGTGCCATACTTCACAATTATTGGAAACAGTAGTACAAGCCAAAGAAATTATACTAGGAATGAAAAAGTATAATGGAAACAGTCTCCCAACTTTAGGCCCCTTTGCTATTGTCCTCCCTGACACCAGATCCTACACATGACAACCATCACGAGAAAAATGAACATTATAATTATCATCCATTGTTAGTAGGATAGACAACAAACTTACCATAAATTGTTCTACATTTATTTAGAAAACAAATCTGTCAAACCTACCATAAATTGTTGTATAGTTATTTAGGAAACATATTTGTAAATATCTTTCCTGAATTAGGGGTCAATGCTTAATGTTAAGAGATGTTGTAATTAGGATGCTTAATGTTAGGAGATGTTGTAATTAGGAGATACTGTAATTAAGGGATATATACCATTGCTGTAATTAGGAGATATTTTAATTAAGGGATATATTGTAATTAGGGAAAATGACTTGTATATAAGAAAAGGACCATTCGATTGAGGGTCATCGAGCAAATATGACAGAAGAGAGAACATAGAATCCTTTCGAAAGAGAACTGTATAGGTTATTTTACCACCAAGGATAGATACAGATATTTTATTGATAAGAGAGAGCAAATCAGCATGGCATCATTCCAAAAAACTTTGGGTGGATATGTATTTAATGTTATAAGGTACGAAAGACTTTAATAATGCGTCTGGTTTTCCTTTTTGAGACTCCATTTTGTTGTGGAGTGTGTGAGTACAAGATGACTCATGGATCATACTAGAGTTTGTCATATAGTTACTGAAGTATTGCTTAGCATTACCACTATGAAGTAAGGCACATCAAACCGAGTCCTTACTTTAGAATAGAAGGCATAGAAGATGCTAAACAATTAAAAATATTTCTTTAAATAAAGCCAAGCCATCCTAAAGTAGTAATTGACAAACGTAACGAAGTATTGGAACCCTAACTTTGACATGACATGACTAGGACCCAAGCATATAAATGAACTAACATGAAAGGACTGACCACTTGTTTATTGGCTTAGGAAGTATTGTTAAGTTAGAGATGGAGGAGAGAAGAAGAAAAGAAGCGTAAAGAAGTAAAAGAGAAAAAGAAGAAAACCTGGACGACAGTTTTCTACAATCACGTACTGCTTCAGGTATGTCCTCTCATATATTATTAATAATAATAAAGTCTTTAAGGCAAAAATATCCCCACGAACACAACCTAATTACTAAAATAACATATTATCTTCTAATACTCCCCCTTTAGATGGACGTGTCTAAATATCACATAACCCCAACTTCTAACAACTATTATATTAGGTGGGCTTCAATAAAGGCTTTGCAAAAAAATCGCCTAACTAATCCGTAGATTTCACAAAGGAAGTCTTCACAACCTTCTTGAACACAACATCATTCACAAAATGACAGTTAGCTTTTATGTGCTTTGTTCTCAAATGAAACACTGTATTGCATAGCTTGATTATCACACATATCTATTGGCTTCGTTATCAAGAATTTTATTTTTGATATAAGAGACTTCAATCGCATAAGCTTACGCACAACATGAGTCATAGCTTGATATTTTATTTTAGCACTAGATCTTGCTACGATAGTTTGTTTCTTGCTACACTAGGTAACAAGATTACCTCCCACAAATGTACAATATCCAATTGTAGACCTTCAATCATCAACAACATGGTTTGAAAATCCAAACCAGACTAGTTGGTTCAACCTAGCTCAATTGGAACCAGTCTTTAGGCGGGTCCGATCAACTTACTAAATCTAGAAATACCTTAAACCAGGATTGACCTGGTCAAACCGATACAAACTAGAGAGAACTAGTCTGGGCCAAGGTTGAAAGTGGGTCAACCAAGTCCTTTGCTTTAAAAGGAAAACAATGTCGAAAGAAGTGTAGGGGCCTTGATTTGAACCCAAGATGCATAGGGGAGAGAACAAATGGCTTACCACTGCACCAATTTGCTAGCTACACTAATTAATGGAGCACATTCTATATATAATGCTTTTAATTCAATTTTCCTAAGCTAAAAAATTCACCTTATCTTCTTCAAAAATAAAATAAAATAATAAATTGAATAATAAAATAGACACACAAGGTCAACAACCAACCAACTTCAACTAATTTTTTTTGGGTAAAAATAAAATAATAAATTATAAAAAATATTTTATGAAAATAAGGAAAGCAATTCAAATTTTTAGTCAAGGTGGCTTTTATTCATTACTTTTGGCTTTCAATGAACTAATACCTGTGACTCCAATAAACTTCTTTACAATATTTATATATAAATGGTGTAACACTATTTGTGTAAGAAAATATTATTGCATATAATGTTACACACATATATATATTAAAAAAAGGGCAGCCCGGTGCACAAAACTCCCGCATATGCGGGGTCTGGGGAAAAGGTGGACCACAATGGGTCTATATAGTACGCAGCCTTACCTTGCATTTTTGCAAGAGGTTGTTTCCATGCCTCGAACCCGTGACCTCTAGATCACACAGCAACAACCTTACCGTTGCGCCTAAACTCCCCTTCACACACACATATATATACATACTATATATTATATCATGTTGACATCACTGGTTCAACCACCAGTTTAACCACTAGTCCAACTGATCGAATTGACTTGGTGGCTTTACCAAGTTAGTCACCGGTCTGAGTTTTAAAACCATGATCGACAAATCCAATCCAATATGCATAAGATTATCCCACGGTCTCACAAATTCTATTACATTTGTTTATCAAAGTGCTGCCAGAAGAGACTTTAAGATACCATAAAATCCTATAAACAACATCGCAATGTGGTTGTTTGGGATTTTTATAAACTAACTCGCCACACTGCTACAAAAGTAGATCAGTTTTCCAACCAACTGCCTATATCGACATTTATCTTCAAAGTTCGGTGCGACATCCCTAGACAACTTTACACTAGGATCTAGGAGTATCAATTGGTTTAGCTCCCAAACCACTCACTTAGCAAGGCCAATGTATATCTTTGTAGAGATAGATTCAACCCTTTCCTAACTGTACAATCTCAAAACAAGAAAGTAACGCAGAATACCAAGTCCTTGATTTGAAATATTGCTTGAAACCATTACTTAACATCTTAGCCCCACTTTGTTTATGGTTAGAGATGATGATATTATCAACATAAACTACTAGAAGAAACACAACATTCTCCTTTTTGCATACAAAAAACCGAACAATAAGAGTAACACTTGATAAATCCAAATGCAGGGACTACAATGCTTAAGACCATATATGACCATATGCAACATACATAGTTTACCATCCTCCCCCTAAGCAACAAACCGAGGAGGTTTCTCAATGCATACCACTTCTTGCAAATCTATGCACAAGAGGGCATTCTACACATCTAATTGGTATAAGGGCCAATCATAATTAACTACAAATGAGATGAATACACAAACATGATATAATTGGGAAATAGAATAGAAAGTCTCAAAATAATCAATACTATATGTTTGGGCATACCCATTGGCTACCAATCAATCTTTAAGCCGTTAGGAAGATATGTGATGGTGTAGATCCAATGACACCTAACTAACTTCTCATCAGGGGAACAACCCACCAAGTACTATGTCCCTTGAGTGGTCAAGGAATCCATTTCTACATCCTTTGAATGCTTACACAAAGTTAGCAAGTGCTTCAACTTGCTAGGAAGGGATAGAAACGAAGGAAACAGACAAGGCAAAGGAAAGAATGCATAGGACTAGGAAGGTGAAGAACTAAAACATAATGAGCAGTAGAATAAGCAACTACGGATAGCTAAGAACATTTTTTGAGTACCTTTCTAGTGGGCTATGGTCAAACCCAAGTCACAATGGAATGGATCTTTAAAACCAAAAAATAGTGATTAGTGGAGGAGGCTATATGGTGGTACTAACGTCTGTCCTTACTCTCTGTCGTTCATGAACCCTTAATTGTTTCTCTAGATCAGTAACTAAAGGATTTGGAAGAGGAGCAAAAGATTTCTCAAAAGGGATAAAAGTAGGAACAAGAGGATTAACACAAGAGGGGAGAGCAATAAAATGTTGATTGGATCAAAACAGATTCATCCAAAGAGGTCCTGACACTAGAGAAATAAGGTGTCCCCTAAAAAAAGGTGATATCATCACTACATATTTCCTACAAGTGTGGGTATCATAACATCTCTATCCTTTAGAGAACTTGCGCTCACTAGCATGTCGAGCATGAACAAAACATTTGCACCCAAAGACATGAGGCACAATAGAGAACATGGATGCTTCTAGGTACGCAAAGAAGAAGGGGATTTGTCTCATATAGAACACTGGAGGGCATCTTGTTGAGCAGAAAACATGTTGTAAGAAGAGCATCAGTCCAAAAAGGTTTTAGAAACATGCATATGATGGAGTAGAGATCGTGTTCTGTCAAGTAAGCATCTATTTTTTCGTTTAGCTGCTCCATTTTGCCGAGGGGTAAGGATACATGATGTTTGATGAATAATCCCTTTGTCAAGGCAAAAAGGCTGCTCATTATGAACAAATTCAAGTGCATTATTAGTTGAAAATTTTTAATACCAATGCCAAACTGATCTTAAAAAACAATTAATCAACATGTTCATAGGTCAAACTAGTTCATTTGATGAAGGAGTCAAGAAATAAATGAAGAAATCCTTCAAATAAATGTAGACTCTAGTAGTTCAAAGTATTCCTCAAAATCTAGTGAGTCAGATTAAGAATGTGAATGCATCACTTCCTATATTTGTAACATCAAAACTAAAAATGTTATCTCAAAACACAATAATTTTTCCTGAAAAAAAAAATATATAAAAACATTAAATTAGGTTCCATTTAGGATTTTAGTCTGGATCCTAATTAAACTATTCAACCACTAAAAAAGATTTTTTTTTTTTCAATTGTTGTTTTGCATTTAAAACTTTCAAGATAATCTTTTTAATAAAGAACTTTCGTTACAAATTGACTACAAATCAGCTGAACAGATTTCACAAATGGTGCTCAAAATTTGGTTTCAAAACAAATCTTTGCTAGATGGTAAACAAAGGAGAATCAAACTCTCTTCCTTATTTTCTTTCAAGAGAATTTGTACAGGAAAAAAGCCTCTACATCCAGTAAAATAGAGCTACCTTTCTCGTTGAAGGGCTAGTCTTCTCTAAATCGGTCAATAGAAGGAGACACATCATCAAAAGTAGGAAGAAGAGTAATAGGAGTATCAAAAATAACCTAAGACCGAAAGAAATATTGATTTTCAAAGAAAATCACATTTCAGGAAATCTAGAATTTATTTGCATAAGCATCATAACAAAAAAATCCTTTCTAAGTAGGACTGTATCCCATAAAGGCACACATGACAAATTGGGCAGCAAGCGTGTGACACTCCACAGGTGGAAGATGAACAAAACAAACACGCCCAAAAGTATGAAGTGTTTGATACTTAGGAGATACGCCAAATAATCGAAAATAGGGAGAATCATAATTTAGAGTGACAGTAGGCAAACAATTGATCAGATAGACAGCAGTAGACAAAGCTTCTACCCAAAACGTAGAAGGTACAAAAGAATCAATCAACAAAGTACAAACGACATCTAAGAGATGACGATTCTTACGCTCAGCGACTCCATTTTGTTGAGGGGTATAAGGACAAGAAAGCTAGGAAATGATCCCCTTTTGATGAAGAAAATTCTGAAAAGGATGAGATATATACTCCCCCCCTGAGTCAAAGCGTAAAGTTTTGATACAAATACTGAACCGTGTCTCGACAAACGCAACAAATTTTGAAACACAGAAAATACATCAGCTTTATAGCGGAGAAAATATATCCAAGTGAAACGATTATAATCATCAATAAACGTCACAAAATAATGAAACTAGCCATGAGAAATAACAAGACTTGCACCCCAAACATCAGTATGCACAATCTCAAAGCAATTAGAAGCACGACTACCATGTGTAGGGAAAGGTAAAGTTTTACTTTTACCAAGACAACAAGTAGCATAGTCAAAAGATACAGAAGAAGAAAAGGAATCTTTATTGCCCAAGAAACTGTGTTTCATAAAATGAGCCAGGACAATAGAATTAGGATGACCCAATTTCTTATGCCAAACTTCATTATTATTGGCAGTCATTGTACAAGCAAGAGAAACATCATTAGGAATAGAAAACTGTAAAGGAAATAAACGTCCCACTTTAGGCCCCTTCGCGAGCACCGTCCCCAACACCTGATCCTGCACAAGACAACTACCACGAGAAAAATGAACATCATAGTTATTATCTACCAATTGTCCAACAAAAACCAAATTGGCAAACAATCCAGGAGAGACAAAAGCATCTCGAAATGAAGAGCCCAAATTACCAACAACAGTAATTAGAAAGAGTACTGCCATCAGCAATCTGAATATTTTGCGTGCCTTTATACTTACAAACATCATGAAGACCCGTCATATTACTAGTCATATGATTAGAAGAGCCCAAATCAACAATCAAAGAAGTTGACTTAGTAGCTGTACCATGCAGGCATAAAAGCAGACACAATCATCTGTTGGACCATTGCTGGTGTGAGAACAGATGAATCAGAGCTTACAGTGGGTGGCGCAGAAGAAGAAGAAGAGGATAGAACAGCAGCCTGAAAAGCTTGGGATTGGCAATGTTGAGGCCGCACTCGACAGTCGTTGATGAAATGGCCTACTTTCTTGCAGTAGTTACACAACTTTCTTAGGACAATTACGAGCAATATGACCAAACTCCTTGCAACTGAAACATTGCAACTTGTTCCTCCCTCTCCCTTGTGCTGCATATGCTACATTCACAGCCTCAGAAAATACCTTCTTAGAAGTCATACCCATCTGAGTGTATAACCGTTATTCTTCACGCAACAATTCTACCAAACAAATATCCAAAGATGGAACCGGATTACGGTTCAATATAGTGGCACAAACAGGCTCAAATTCAGGTCGAAGTTTCATAAAAAACTGATCGTGTTGACTCTCAGAATGAACCACTTGAAGACAAGCGAGTACCTTTGGGGAACCTTAGCATGAACAATAGCAGAATATTCGCTCCAAAGATTAATAAAACCAGAATAAAATTGTTCAAAAGGTAAATTACCTTGACTATAATTACTAATTTCCAACTACAATTGGTACTTCCAAGCATTGTGATCTTGGTGGTAAATACGGTGGAGATAACCCCACATAGACTGAGCCGTAGTAAAACAGCGAAGATTGGTCACAAGGTGCGACTCAATTGTCCCCAACAGCCAAGAGATCACCTTAGCACGCTTGACCTCCCAATGTGCAAATTCCTTTTCATCAACGGGAACTTGAGCAGAACTATCAATATGATTTGATAATTCATTTGCTTTCAAGAACATTTTAAATTGGAATTCCCACGTAGAAAAATTCTTTCCAGTATATCGAACAATAGTCATTTCAATAGACATGATGAAAGGCACGAAAAAAAAACAAATAAGCCCAAGCAGTCAACCAAATAAACGGAAACCCTGCCCAGTGTAAGAAAAATGACACAGTAGAGGAACAAACACAGCACCTTCATCGATCACACCAAGAGGATTCGAAGCTGCTGACCACCACAGAAACTGCTGACAGCCACAAAGATGCCCAGCCACCACCAAAAAAAAACACCGAGATGAATAGCCTGCAATCAAGGACAGCGCGTGCAACAACAAAAAAAAAAAACTCCAGCAGCCCACAACAAAACTCAAAAAACCACCAATGTGGATACCACAAAGAAGGACTCCCACAAAAAGCAAGACGGAACTTGCTGAAACCGAGAACAACGAAATCATAAGAGGAGCCTTCTCTGATACTAGTGTTGGGCAGTCCAGGGCCTTCTCAACCCCAAAAGTTAGCTCATGGGGTGAGGCTTTCCCTCACACTTAATACTAACCACCAACCCCTTCCACAACCGATGTGGGATAACCCAAACAATCTCCCCCTCACACATCGGGCTCCAAATCGGCAGCACCACGTACTTGACATCCCGGGGAGAATGTTGAACCATGGCTCTGATACCGGGTCAATTTTGGTCTGAATGCCCTTTCCATAGGGTTAGCTTTCATTATATAGAAGAGATTTATATAGTTGCTGCCATATTTTCAGGCAGGTTTTCAGCACCTAAATGCTGGCAGGTTTTCAGGAACATGCTGCCAGCACCTAAATGCTGCCAGGTTTTCAGGGAAATGCTGCCAGATTTGCAGCATTATTTACAAATGATATATACAATATAAATATAAATTAAAATAGTTTAACTAAGCTATTTACATCCTAAATTATCTCTGTTAGCATTGGTCACTGATAATATCTTAGAAAACACCCCAATACTTCGCAATATTCTTGAAGAATAGTTATCTCGTCTCCTCTGCCGGACAGTGCTTTGGTGCAGGTATAAACGTACCATACTTCAAAAACCTGTCTACAACCGCAAGTATAGACCCTGCATCTCCCACTCTAGGCAAGTTGGTGATGAAGTCTAGTGAAACACTTTCCCACAGTCTAGATGGTACAAGTAGGGGCTCCAGTAACCCAACAATCTTCCTCTGCTCCACTATGTCGTGTTGGCAAGTGAGACAAGTCCAGGCATAATCAACCACATCATCATGCATGTGCGGCCAATAATACCTCTAAATAAATAATATCAAAGTGCGCTACCATCCTGGATGTCTGGCCCACATGGTGTCATGACGCTCTCTCAACAGTCTCTTCCTCAAATCACCAGTCGTGGCACAAAGAGTTGGCTACCATGGGTCATCAGCAATCCATCTTCCATCCAGAATTGATATGTTTTCCCCTCTTCGGTCAGCTTCATGAGGCTCTGCACAACTGGATTTTTGGCTAAATTCTCTTTGAAGCGCTCCCGCATCGTCGTGGTAATGGTACTCACAGTCAAGTGCGTTAACATCTACAAGGCCGCCAACACAGTGTTCCTACTCAGTACATCAGCAACTTGGTTCAAGCACCTCACCTTGTGCTCAAATGAGAAATCAAATTCTACCAAGAATACTTGCCACCGGCCTTGCTTGGGTGTCAACTTCAACTGTGTGAAGAAGTGGCTAACATTCGAGTTATCCATTTTCAACACAAACCTTGACCCAAGTAAGTAATTTTGCCACACACGGAGACAATGTATCACCGCTAGCATCTCCTTCTCTTGAGCTATGTACTTCTGTTCTACTTCACTAAGCTTACGGATCTCGTACGCAACAGGATGTCCCTCCTATAACAAGATTCCTCCAAGGGCATAGTCCGATGCATATGTTTGCACCTTCGAAGGGTTTCATGATGTCCGGAAGAGAAACACAGTTCCTTCACTGTCGTTGGGATCTTCCATTCTTGAATCGCTCTCACCTTCTCCATATCCATCCTGATATAACCTTGCTCAATCACATGACCAAGGAATTTGATGCTCTGCTGAGTGAAAGAGCACTTCTCTTTCTTCACATACAGGCTGTTCTCCTTTAGCTTGTTAAACACCTTCCGTAGATGCTCTTTATGCTCCTCCAAAGTGGAACTGTAGACAACAATATCATCCAGGTAAACCATGACAAAATTGCCAAGGTACGCATGAAATACTTGGTTCATCAAGGTACAAAATGCTGCAGGAGCATTTGTCAACTTGAATGGCATCACTAAGAATTCAAATGCCCCATACCGCGTCACACAAGTTGTCTTCAACTCATCCCCATCAGAAACTCTCACCTGATAGTAGCCCAACCTCAAGTCAAGTATAGTGAAGTACTTGACATGACTCATTATATCAAAAGATCGCAATCAATGGAATAGGATACTTGTTGTGCACTATCACCTTGTTGAGCGCGGTGTAGTCTACACACATCCACATGCTCCCATCATGTTTCCTCTAAAACAAAACTGGTGCTCCGAACGATGCTTTGGAAGGGCGAATATTTCCCTCTTACAACAAATCATCAAATTGTTTTCTCAACCTTGCTAGCTCTGAAGGCGCCATCTGATATGGCTGCTTAGCAGGTGGTTTCACTCCTGGCAACAACTCGATCTCATGCTCTACTCCCCAACGGGGAGGTAAGTTGTAAGGCAACTTTTCCAGCATCATCTCCTTGTACTCATCCAACACAACTTGGATGGTTGTAGGCACCAGCTCTTGGCCTATTTCTTCCTCTACCACCACCGTGGCTAGATATGTCTGCTTACCCCTTCTAAATCCCTTTTTGAGTTGCATGGCCAAAAGGAACTTCTCATCATCGCCTTTCTTTGCAACAGCTTAAACCATGCAAAGGTGATCTCCCATCAGACACAGGAAACCAACAAAAGGCATCAGCTTTGCCTTAGTATCCCTTAGGAACTCCATTCCCAAAATGACTTGGAAGTCATCCAACGGCACCACTGTGAAATTCGCATGACCTGCCCACTGCTCAAGCTTCACAGACACTTGCTTGGCTTCTCCTAGAGTAGGCTAGGCTATGGAATTCACCATTTTCATGCTTCTTGAATCCTTCTCCAAGGATAAGTTGAGTCTCATTGCTTCTTCCTATGAAACAAAATTATGGGTAGCCCAGCTATCCACCATAGCACAGATACACTTCCCACTGATCCTCAAGTCCAAAAACATCAATCCTTTCGCTTGTGTAGCTTTTAGTGCATTCTCTTGCCTTTCCAAAGAGTTCACCAACCGCATTGCACCCATCCTCAGGGAATCGTCCTCTACCACATCACTTTCCACCACCCGCTCTACAGTAGAAGTTTGTAAGGCATTGAGTGATCCCTTGTGAGGGTACTCAACAACTCTGTGAGAGCCTCGACACAAGTAGCATGAACTTCTACCTTTTCTAGTGGGTTTGTTGAACCCACAAGATGATGAAGCTTCTTTTGAAGTTGATGAATTACAGTCGGCTCCCCCACTTTTGGGTTTGCCCTTCTTGAAAGACTTTCCGTTGTTTCCACCTACGCCACTCTCTTTGGACAAAGCGGTATTATCACAAGCGAAGTCAATCAAGCGTTCCACGGCAACTTGTGCAATAGACAAGTCTTGAAGTCTTTGCCTATGAAGTTCTGTCCTTGCCCACAGTTTCAACCCCTCAAGAAAATAGAAAATTGTTTCATGTATTTTCTAATTGGCTCAATATGCTTGAGGTCTCTCAACTTCTTCCTAGCATTGTACTCAACATTCTCAAGAACGAATTGGGCCTTGAGCTCTCTTTTCAAGACTGCCCCACTATATAGCGTCAATTTTCAACTTCATTGTACTTAGTATGCCACCACAATTTGTTGTCGCCAACCAAGTACATAGTCCCATTATCCACTTTCACCTATTCTGAGTCCATCCTCAAGGAGAGAAAGTACTGCTCCATATCAAACAACAAGTTCTCCAACTCCTTGGCATCATGAGCACCCCCATACAACCTGGGTTCTGGTACCTTGGTCTTGCTGAACCCTGGAGTGTAAAGTTTCACATAGCAAGAACCAACACATTCATCTTCCCCGTCAGACCAGCATCTGAGCTTGCAAGGTCTCCACAGTGTGGTGAAAGTCCTCTGACATTTCCACCATCAAACTTCGTTGATGCTTTTGTGATCCCCTGCAATTCATAAACATATTTCGTCAGTCGGGCCATCTCTACACTAGATAAGTAAAGAAAAGCGAGTGATTAAGCATTTGAGCCTGATCCGCGAGCAAATATATGAGCGAGACTTAATCCGTAGTTTTTGACTTTCTTTGACGCTAGGTAAGGCAAGTGTCGTGGAACTTCGCCACAATGTTGATTGTCGTCTCAGCCTGTGCTTGCAGCACATTAATACTCTAGGCATTAGTCGGCATGTACATTTACCAAAGCTTTACCAACCCACAACGAAGGCAACTGAATTCACGTAGCAACTAACTAGGCTCTGATACCAAGTGTCATGGGCCTAATATTTCACACCTTTGTGAATGGACCGTGCAGCGCTAGTTAAAGCCCTCTCGTTTAACTAACTAGCTTAGCGAGGGAGGCAAGTAAGCTAAACACATTGACAATAGCTAGTACGTTTTACAATTTGATGAACACTCATCCTCCCCTAAAGAGCTTTCTATTCTATTCTCACTCTAGAACTAGGAAACATCAATATGATCGAGGAGTCATACTCCCCTTTTAAGCCTAGGGAAAAACTATCTCTGAAAAATAACCCTAGTCTAGTATTTACATGATGGAAACCCATCCCAAACGCATGAGACAAGCAGTCACAGGCAAGCATAATGCCTTGAACAAGCTCGGCTCGTGTTGGCATGCCTCAAGCGTGCTTTTGACTACTATGACACTAACCTTATCGTGCATTAACTAAGTTATGTTAATTGGTATTAGGAATTATATTCAAGTTACTAGGTTTTTTTTTTTTGGGGGGGGGGGGGGGGGGTGGGGGCTTAAATGAAAGGAAATTATGAGGGACATGCTAATACATAAAACACATAAAGAGTTGGGGCAAGCCAAACCAATTGTGGCACCTGGCAGAAATACATACCAGCAATAAACAGTACTGCACTACAGCCGTGGTCTTAAATTTCCAAGAAACTGTTGAAGTTTCCAGTTTCCGTCACCCTTGAAATCGAAATGGCAATTGATTTCTATCTTGCATAATTTCCGTCAAAATCTCAACGAATCATCTGAAATTGAAATCTCAAAATTTTAGAGAAACTAGTCGAAATTTGAACTATGCAATGAAATTTCCTCGGAATTCAAATGAGAGCTTTAGGAGTGAAGTGAAATTTCTCTCTGAAATCATTTTATTTATTTTGATCGAAACAAAATATTATTACAGGAACTTTTGAAATTATATGAAGAAATAAACTTACAACAACATTTAATTTAACTATTCATGTCTAAATTATCATTATTTGTGTAACAAATAATATTTAAACGATTTATGAATTTCATTTGTATTAACTGATTCACAAAGTATGTTTAATGTACATTATCTTACAAATATGTTTGATACACATATTATATTACAACTTTTCCACCTCATGCACAGCATAGATGCATTTACTTGTCATATATTAGTCCTAAAACTTACATTATTAGGTTTATTAATCATTTCTAAAGTGTTATAAAAGAATTAAATGCTTTACTATTGATTTCCATTATTTTTTCAAATCAAAATCGAAATTGACATCGAAGTCAAAATTTTCATAGAAATTTCCATACTTTTGGAGCTTCGAAATTTGAGTCAAAATCAAAATTTAAGACCTTCACTACAGCAACAGACACCTAGAAGACACCTGACAGCACTGCAGGAGCTGCTGCGCTAATTTAATTTAATCACTAGGAATATCCAAAAAATAAAATAAAGTAAAAACACACCTTGCCAATTGCTAGAAGCCCTAGTTAGAGAGAGAGAGAGAGATAGAGACGGGAAGGAAGAGAGAGAAAACCTTGCAAAAAATCAAGCAACATCAGGAAAATATACGCAAAACCAGGAGAAAATACATAAAACCCAAAGGAATCCTAAAAAAAAAATGGAGAAGCTAATAATCAAGGTAGATGATTTTAATTTTTATTTATTCATCTAGGGGTTTTGCCTATTCAAAGGGAATACGGGTTGAAACTTGCATGGAGATCCTAACAAGCAAGATTTAAGCTTTTTATATCTAATTGCTTGATATGGCTGCATATATGTTCTCTTTGGTTACCATTGCTGCATATATTGTTCAGTTGGGAAATTTTCATGTGATGTGTATTCATCTTGTAAGGATGGTGGCTTTACTAGCTGTGGCATAGCTTGTGTATGCATATGTTCAATTTATATTGTGTGAAATAATTGGCACCATGCGTTGTTGTGGCTGTGACATTGTGGAATTTGAGTGAGTAGGGACTGTGTCTCCGTTGGATGAATGGCCCTAAACCTCCGTAGGGTATTTCTATGTAAAGCAGTGGTTAGCCAAGCTGAAAGTTGGCACTTGCTGAGACAAGAATTGCATATGTTTGAGATAATGCTAGTATGTTGAAATAAATGAAGTGCTTACAGTTCAAGTGTTTTGTAATGGTAACTCTCAATGAAGAGATTGCTTAACCTGAATAAGTGTGTTAATGCAGAATATGTTTATGCATGCATATAAGATATCATATTTTAGAGTATTGAAATCCTTAAATGAAATAGGGAAAATAAGAATTCCTATTGAGCTAGTTGTTGCTCACCCTACTTTTTAACAATTTCAGGTTTGAATTGAAGGAAAGTTCCACTCGTTAAATTTTCCAAGATATTGCCACTTTTGACACGTACTACAAGTCAGCAAGAAGATGTTAAGCTTGTATTTTGTTGGAGTTACATATTTAGACTAGGAGAGTTCAAATATGTAAAGTACAGCCCAATGTACAGAGCTTGTCAATGAAAATAAAACTTATTTTGGTTACTTTATGAAATACTTGTATGCACCATGTGTTTTATCAAATACTCCTAATTTTCCTCTTGCATTCAAATGATAGCTTTGCACAACATATTCTTCACTAGGCCTAGTGTCTCCATCAAATTTTGCAAAACATATTCTTCACTTTCCAAAATAGGTACATGACTTGTTAGATGTGAAGAATGGTTTTGAACATAATGATTTTCAAGAGGGGGTCTATATGGAGCAACCACCTGGGTTTGTTGCTCAAGGGAACTCGAGCTTAGTGTGTCCGCTCAAGAAGTCGTTATATGATTTAAAAGAGTCTCCTACGGCATGGTTTTGTTGATTTACTACTAATGTAGTTGAATTTGGCCTTTGACGGTGTGCACTAGCTCATTCTATATTTTATCGCCATACTCCATCTAAAAGGATTATGCTTATTATGTATGTGGATGAAATTGTGATTATAGTGATGTTAATCATGGTATCAATAGCCTAAAGCATTTCCAGTAGACTATGTTTCAGACAACGGATTTGGGACCATTTAAGTACTTCTTGGGTATATAAGCATTAAGATCTCGTACAAGAACCATCTTGTCACAAAGGAAGTATGTTCTTGATCTTTCAAATGAGATTGGAATGTTGGGATCCAAACCCATTGATACACTTATAGATCCTAATAGTAAGCTAGCACCAGATATGGGTAATTTTTTGCCCAGCCGAGGACAATACAGTAGACTTGTTGGAAAGTTGAATTAGTTCACTTTCACTTGGCCAGATATATCTTTCGCAACAAGTGTTGTGAGTAGTTTCATCATTCTTCAAGAACAAGTCACTAGGATGCAGCAATTCACATCTTGAGATATCTCAAAGGTGCACTTGGGAGAGGTCTCCTATATCAAGATCAAGGTCACACTCTTAGTCAGGGGATATATTGATGCAAATTAGACTAGGTCACCTTTTGACAAAAGATCCACAATAGGATACTATATCTTTGTTGGGGGAAATTTGATTTCATGGAGGAGTAAGAAACAAATTGTGGTGGCCAAATCAAGGGTTGAGTTAGAGTAGAGGGTCATGGCTCACACTCTTAAGTGAACTTGTTTGGCTGAAGAACATGTTGGAAGAATTGGGTTTTCCCCATTCTTAGTCTATGGAGTTGATGTGTCATAATCAAGTTGCCATTCATATTGCCTCTAACCTAGTCTTCCATGAGCAGACTGAATACATTGTAGTTGGTTGCCACTTTGTTCATAAGAAACTTGTGCAGAAGCTCATTACCACCACTCATGTGAAGTCTGATTTGTAGCTTGTTGATTTATTTACTAAAACCTGGGAGGTGCTCATGTTAAATTCATCTGTGACAAACTAGGAGCATATGGTATATATGCTCTTGCTTGAGAGGGAGTGTTGATGGTTATCTTAGTCATTTAGCATTATTAGTGCATTAGTGTTATGTTAATAAGTGAGAGTTAGTAAGGACATTAGGGGCATTGGCATGTACTTTGACATATGTTATAAATAAAGGGAGAGCCTATCATTGTGATTAGGTCTTCCATTTTACCCAATCATTCAACACTTTTCAAGGCATATTCAAGATTAGACAAAAAACTCAAAGTAGGAACTAATTGTTTCAACTTGTCCAAGAAGGATTTGAAGTGGTGTAGTAGCAACAATGTAGGCAATAGGAGGAGAGATCAGCTTAACATAGTTAAGAGCATCAGAACAATTTAGCTACCTCGTAATCTTACTAACAAACATGAGATTGAAGTGGGTTTAGGATTATACACAACTGAATAAGAGAGCTTGAGGTAGTAGGATTCACTATTCTTATTCCCTTAACTGTAGTAGTGGACCGGCCAACTAGAGGAAGGCTTTCAAAATACTGTAAGGTTACCCTTTAAAGCAAAAGATGCATATGATGAGATGCTTGGTGGGACTTGGGATGCCTAATGGGAGCCTCAAATTCTTCCTTTCCAAGACACTTATAGCTTGCTGTACACTGATGGCTGAACAAGTGACTGATGAGGGAAGCATACTTTTGGGGTTTATGAATTCCATCCATACACACAAAACCTTGTCCACTAGAGCAAATCACAAACACACAATGAACAATACACTTTTAGGACTCATGGACTCCATCCCAACATACATAGCCTTGACAACTGGAGTAAAGTAGAAACAAAAAAACTAGATAAACAATCGGAACAAATAATAAACACAAACTCTGTTTCAGGCCCAATGAACTTAGTAAATATCGACAAGAAGCCTCCAGCAGTACCAAAAAATCATTCACACTGCTGAACATGAACAACTAAAAGATGAGATCTTTGGAAAAAACTCCAGTACCAAAAACTTACATATGGCTTATAGAGGTTTTGAACAACACAGGATCAGTTCAGGAAAAAAACATGATTGTGCAAAGCTTCACGCACCAGCGCGTGGGGTTCACACTACCAGCCTTCAATTGGCACATGATGGCATGTGAGGACACATCTGGCAATGGGATTTCAGGGGTTGGCAGATCAGTAGTGTCTGTCGGTGGCTTTGGTGTTCATTTTCCTTAACTGCGAGTGCCATCTAAAGAATTTCCAGCAACCACTGGGTCTTCCAGCAGCAGCTACTTGCTGGATTTCAGTCCTCTAGGTTTTGGTGTTCCTGAACTGGTAATGTCATCCAGAAGATTTAGGGTTTTAGGCTTCGGTTTGACAATGACTGCAGCACAGTTTAGTCATCTATTGTGCTTTGATACCATGTTTAAGGGTATTGTGCAAACTGGAATACCTGATCATAATGTTGATCTCTCTATTTTTCTCACATTGTGGCTTTGCCTGGAGGATTTGGAACAATCTATTTAATTATTTTGGGGCATGCTGGGTTTGTCCAAAGACAGTGGAGGAGTTTTTGGAAATTCACTTTGTCAGTTATTGTGCCCTATTTGCTGTATGTTGGGGTTTGTGAATGGAACGAAATGCATGCATTTTTTCAGGGAAGAATTGTCATTTTTGCTGGTATGGGAGAAGATTCACTATTTGGCTTCTCTCTGGTGTGTGGGTAATAGGAACTTCAGGGGAATGCACTTTTCAGATATTCAGTGTGATTGGCTTCCCATGTTGAACTGATATGGCATGCTGATTTTTTTGGTTGTTCTAGTTCTTTCTGGTTTTCCCTTTTACCTTTTCCAGGTAACCAGAGTTTTGAAAGGAGATGCCTTATTTGTACATTCCTATTCTATCAATGAAATTCTTTTATTACCAAAAAAAAAATTGACAATGACCATAATACCCTTACTAACTCACGCTTACAAGCACAGCAAAAACACAGGGCATTCTAAAATAACTAAGTAATCAGCAACAATAATATAATCATAAAAGCATCAACAATGAAAAATCATCATAAAAAAAAAAGAGGCAAGCAGGAATAAGGAGCATGAAACACATTGGTTCAAGAACATGTGCAAATTGAGCAACAAGACATAGAGATAAAAATAAGCATAAAAATGTGTCCAGGTTGTTGGGAAGTGGCAGGGCCGTACCAAAAAGTAAAATTAATGAATCTAATTTCCAATATGTTTCAGACAAAGGTCAGGCTCTATCAAATGTGACAGTTCAAAACCTGTCGATATTGACACTCGAAGGTTCTTGCAGTGTTGGTATTTCCTAGTTAAAGGTGGAAAAAACATACCATTTCCTATTGAAATGTGGACACATAATATGCATGGATAGGGAAGAGAAACTCACAAGGCTACCAAATCCAACGTAAATAGGTTTTGCACCACTTTCAAGCCATTTCACAAGTGAGTTTGGAGGTTCATAGTTTGATGCAAGGTCAAGGAAACAAAACCCAACTACATCAATCTTAGGTCCCCAATCTGCAAACAAAATTGAGAAAATTGAACCATATTAAAACATCTTTTGAAATCTTTAAAAGTGCCAACATATGTGCTAGTACGAAATATGCACATAAGCATGCATGTAGATCAAGGTCTTAAATTTTGATCTCGACACAAATTTCTAAGCTCCAAAAGTACAGAAATTTCGATTTCGACGTCAATTTCGATTTCAATATGAAAAAATAACAGAAATCAGTAGTAAAGCGTGGAATCCTTTTATCAAACTTTAGAAATGGTTAATAGACATAACAATGCAAGTTTTAGGACTAATATATTACAAGTTAAATACATGCTCATTGTGTATGAGGTGGAAAAGTTGTAATATAATGTGCATCAAACATATTTGTAAGATAATGTGCATTAAACATATTCAGTTAATATAAATGAAATTCACAAATTAGTTAAATATTACTTATTTTATAAATAATGATAATTCACACATGAATGGTTAAATAAAACGTCGTTGTAAGTTTATTTTTTCATATAATTTCAAAATCCCTTGTAATAATCTTTGTAAGTTTTTCTTCTTTTTTTTTCCCATATAATTTGAAAAGCCCTTGTATTTTTGTTTCCATACTTCACTCGTAAATCTCTCATTTGAATTCTGAGGAAATTTCATTCTATAGTTAAAATTTTGACAGATTTCGCTAAGATTTTGTGATTTCAATAAATTTCGATTGATTCATAGAAATTTCAACGGAAATTATGTAAGACGGAAATTGACTGCCATGTCAATTTCAAGAGTGATGGAAACCTAAAATTTCAACAAAAATTCCTACAATTTCGTAAAAATTTAAGACCATTATGCAGATTCCTACATGCATACACACAAGCATGCAAGCATAACTAGGAAACATAGACATGAATGGAAGGAACCAGAGATACTTCTAGAAGGAAACACCAACACTTGGAGAAGCACGAAGGGTCAGTGTCTCGCACACATCGAATTTCCACACTTGCTCAACTCTCCCTAACACATATCCCACACGTCTCAAAAATTAATTACTTTAGGGGCCGTTTGGTATCGATGCCAAAAATTAGAGAAATGAAAACCAAAAACCAGTAACGGAAACTGAAAACTGGAAACAAGCAACCTATTTGGTTAACATTTATAAAACTAATACAAATTAAAAAATTAATTAAAAAACGCTCATTTTCATCTTTAAATCAAAATACTATAAAAATATGATTAAAATAATAAAATTACAAATAATTTTACAAAAATTAATATAATAAAAATAAAATTTATTATAATTATTTTATTTAATTGATCTACTTTTTAGAATTTACTTTACAATAAAAACTTTATCGGACATGACAATTGACAAATTGTAAAAGTATTTTGTAATCGATTTAATTATTATTTTTTGAAATTTATGTATATTTTTCTTTTAATTATATTTAAATTCATATGATTATTTAATTTAGATTTTAATTTTAAAGTATTTAAAAAAATAATTTAATCTTAAAAAACTATTTCTAGATATTAAAATTTTTGGCAAGAAGTTGCCAAACAACTAAAAACCATAATATCTAGTTTTCAATTTTTTGACAAACAACTGAAAACCGATAACAGAAACAAGAAAACTAACAATAGAAACAAACGTGTTTTTATAATTTGATTTTTCACTGTAGAGAAACAGAAACAAAAAACAGAAAACAACTATACCGAACAGACCCTTATTTTATTTTGGATATGGTTGAGATGCTTCTCGAAATTTCTTGACATGGCGAGAACACCTATGGAACACTTCTTGCATCAAAATGCTGTGTTTTGTTGCCCCTTCAAATAATGTCAATAAAATTTCAGAAAAAAAAAAAAAAAAACTAAGGAGAATGCAAGATATGGGAGTCAAGAGTTTCTTTGACATTGAAGCAGTTGGATATTGAAGGCCTAGTACCACTGCGCTAGCCTTGTAGAGCACTGTCAGACCTCCCAGCCCCACAACGCCCCCCCCCCCCCCCGGGCTCTCTAGATAAATTTGCATGGGGATTTTTTTGCTTGGCTTTGCATTAAACAAGTTCATACCAACTATGTTATTCAGTAATTTAAGTTGTGTTAACTTATACTGTAAATTCCATTCGATTTATTAGTGGTAAGAAGGGCTTAGATGAAAGGGAATAATGAGGGACATTCTCAAACATAAACAACATAAGAGTTACGGCAAGGAGAGAGAAAAAGAAAAAAGGCTGGGGCATGCTGAAACCAGGTGTGACACCTGGCAGCACTACAAACCAGCAGCAGACACCTGGCAGCTTCACAGACCAGCAGACAACACCTGGTGCACACATGGAAGCCCTGCAGGACCCTTGTCGCCTCCAGCTGCTGCATTCCTGCCATGTTTCCAGCCTAGAAGGGGACACTTGACAGGCAGCTGGCAGCAAGTAGCTGCTGTCTTGACCATTTCAGACCTGCAGAGCAGCCAGAACACCCAAAAATCCACAAACTCTTGCTGTAACTCTAGTGTGTGTGTGCATGAGAGAGAGAGAGAGAGAGAGAGAGAGAACTTTGCAGAAAATCAGGGAAATTCAGAGAACAATCAGGAGAAAATACAGGAAATTTAGAGGGAAGATTAAACTAAATTTTTTAAGAAGCTGAAAATCAATGTAGGTGTTCTTAATTTTCATTACTCACCTAGGGATTTTGGATACTCAAAGAAAAAAGAGGGAGAATTTTGCATGGAATTGAATCCTAGTTAGAAAGATTTAAACTCGTTATTTCTAATTACTTGATATGACTACATATATGTTCCCTTTGGTTACCATAGCTGCATATATTTAGTTGGGGAATTTTCATGTGATAGCTATTCATCTCACAAGGATGATGATTTTACTTGCTATGACATAGAGTGAGTTGTGTATCTATTGAATTGCTATTATGTAAAATCTGGCACTTTGTGAATTGTTTGTGGCTGTGATGTTTTAGGATTTGAGCAAGTAAGGATTGTGTCTCTCTTGGGTGAAAGGCCCTAAACCTTCAGAGGGTATTTTCCATGTTAAGCGGTGATTGGCCAGGCAGGAATTTGGCACTTGTTTGAGATAAAATGTGCACTTAGTTGCAACAGCGCTGCTATGTTGAAAAAAATGTGGAAATGCATGCCATTTGGATGTCTTGTGATGGCAATTTTAGATGAAGAGACTGCTTAGAATAAAGATTGCGTTCCTGCATATTGCTTAGAATAAAGAATGCGCATGTTAATGGTTATCTCATCATTTAGCATTACTAGTCATGGTTTTAAATCGCGGTAGCGGGTAGCGTAACGTAATGGTAACAAGTGTAACAGGAAGCAGGAGTAGCGGATGTTACATAACGGGAAGCAGGTGTAACGGCCGTGAATTTTTTTGAAGCATGCACAACCTTGTGCATATTAGCGGATGTTACATAACAGGAGTAGCGGATGTTACATAACGGGAAGCGGGTGTAACGGCCGTGAATTTTTTTGAAGCACGCACAACCTTTTGCATATAGCGTACTTGCATGTTTCAAGCTTTTGGCCATTCTTAGAAAGGGTTTTAGTGTATTTTGGACCCTTTAGTTCGAGTAACTAAGTTACTTGGTAAGGGCAACAAGTTTACATTTGTTTTAAACCATCATTGATAGAAAATTACGTGTGTGCACGTATTTATACTTCTCATTGTTCTTATCTGTGATAAATTCTTATGTGTGCTAAATGAATTAATAAAATAAAATACATTATACACTCCATTAATCTATTAGACACATAAGACATACGAATAATATAAATATAAAATAGCTAGAAAAGAAAGAAGGTTGAAGTTGAAAAATAAAGAACATAAATATCACATTACTAATATTATTAAAAAAAAAAATTCCTAACAAGTTAGTATTTTGAAATTGTTAATTAATGCATCTATTGTGAGTATTTAAAGAAAAAGTAAATTTTGTATCATTGTCATCCTCATTATAATCTTTTCCCCCTCTTGCCACTTGGAATATTGAGAATGATATATGAAAGAGAGAGAAAACGTGAGAAGAAAAAGTAAAAAATAAAAAAAAATTTTGGTGTAACAGTCCTGTAGCGGTTACGTAACGGTCGTAGCGGCCTTACGTAACGGTCGTGGTCCGTAACGGCCGCTACGGCCGTGATTTTTCTTCCCACCGATTTCGCGGTGTGTAATGGTATCGGTAACCCAAAAAACCTTTACGTAACGGCGTTACATAACGGTCGCGGCCTTTATTTAAAACCATGTTACTAGTATGTGTTAGAGCTATGTTAGTGTTAGCAAGGGTATTATGGTCATTGACATTGTACTTGAAGTATATTATAAATAGAGGGAGAGACCTATCGCTGATTTTTGGTCTTCCATTTTACCCAATTATTCAACATGGTATCAAAGCATGACTTTGAGACCTCAACCAAAACTGTCACAACTCACAACCACCATCAAAACTGAAGCCTAAAACCCTAAATACACAGCATGTCTACCATCATAGAAGAATTTTAAGCAACACTATAACCCTAGAAAAGATGCAGCAGCTGCTGGAATTCAGACCAGTTGCTGGAAATTTCCTGGGCGACACTGCTAGTTCAGGAACACAAAATCTACTACTGATTTTGCAAAAACAACACCATAGTCACCCATAGACACGGCTGATCTGCCCCCCACTGAAATCCCATCTCCAGACAATGCCCCATGTGCCCTCACGCGCCGGTCAAAGGCTGTCCAGGCTCCAGGGCCAACCCCACACACTGGGGTGTGAAGCCAATTTCAGGCATGTTTTTGGCCTGAATTCACCCAGCAGCGCTCGAATCTCCCAATAAGCATATTGGTGAGGTTTTTCATGTTCTTTTTGCCCAAAGATGTCACCTTTTTAAATTGCTCATGTGCAGCACCTGAGGAATGGTTGTTTTATGCTTCCCAAAGCTGTTTGTTAATGGTTATTGAGTTTATTGGACCTGAAACAGTGGTATTTGTTGTACATTGTGTGCTTGTCATTTGCATTGTTTGTCTAAGGTTGCATCGGTTTCTGGCCACCTTTTCTGATTTTTTTTTATTTTCCAGAATGTCCCAATTCCTTCCATAGGCCACAATATCAATCTGTTGGACATTTGTTTTGCTCAAAAATCCAATCTTTTTTAACAATGGACTCGTGGTAATCCGTCAGTTATCGTTTCGAGTTAGTAAAGGCCACTGGTGAGTCTCTTGGACAAGTGGCAGTGTTCATAAGCTGTTTTTGTGAGGCCGTGGCAGTG
This sequence comes from Malania oleifera, assembly GCF_029873635.1. NCBI lineage: Eukaryota > Viridiplantae > Streptophyta > Magnoliopsida > Santalales > Ximeniaceae > Malania > Malania oleifera. Next base: position 91,271,582 of record NC_080420.1, read on the forward strand.
TTATATCAGCTTGTTAGTGACTTGTCTGTGGTACTTTCAGTGGTTCACTTCGTTCGTAGTTTTCTTTGTGTCATTGTTTCCTGTTCGGGGCTGTGGAAGCTTTATGCTGGTTTAGTTGTGACATGGTGGGTCACCTTATTCGTGGTTGCTCCAATTGTTCCAGTGCTGTGTGTTTATTTCTTGGTGCTGTGACTAAGTTTCTTGGTTCTGTGGCAGCCTCGTGCTGATTTATTTGTGACTCATTCATGTTGAGTCACCTTGTTTGTGGTTTTTCTGATTGTTCCAAAAACTAATCTTGTTATCATTTGTTCTAGGTTTGTGATTGTTGGGATGGAGTTTTCAAATCACAAAGGTACGGTTCCCTCAGTAGTCACTTGTTTGAGTGAACTATGTACAGTGACTATATTAGAGGAGGAAAGGTTTCTACAGTATCAATTGTCTCAACAAGAATCTCATCATATTGCATCTTTTGCCTAGAAACATAATCCTATTCCTATAATCTGTATGTCATCTAGTATCTTTCCCACTAGTCCTTGGATTATCGATTCTGCTGCCACTAACCATATGACAGGTGCAACCAACTTCTTCACTGCCCTCTAATATCCTAAAAAGCTACCTCAAGTTACACTTGCTGATGGATCCACTATTGTAGTTAAGGGGATAGTAATAGTAATCCTACTCCCTCCATCTCTCTTTATTCTATTTTACACATTCCTAAATCCCCTCTCAATCTCATATCAGTTAGTAAGCTTATAAAGTTACTAAATTGTTTTGTAACCTTCTTTCTTAATTCACAAGTAATTCAAGATTTGAAGATAAAGAAGACAATTGGCACAAGACGTGAGACCATGGTCTTAAATTTCCATGAAATTGTCAAAATTTCCATTGAAATTTCCGATTTCCATCACCCTCGAAATCGAAATTGCTTTCAATTTCTGTCTTGCATAATTTTCGTCGAAATCTCAATGAATCATCCGAAATTTATCGAAATCTCAAAATTTTAGTGAAACTTGTCAAAATTTTAACTACACAATGAATTTTCGTCGGAATTCAAATAAGAGATTTGGAAGTGAACTGAAAATTCTCTTTTAATTTATTTTATTGAAACAAAAGTTTATTACAAGTGCTTTTGAAATTATATGAAAAAATAAACTTACAGTAACCATTCATGTCTAAATTATCATTATTTGTATAATAAATAATATTTAAATAATTTATGAATTTCATTTGTATTAATTAAATATGTTTAGTGTACATTATCTCACAAACATGTTTGATACACATACTATTTTACAACTTTTCCACCTCATACAAAACATAAATGTATTTCATTTGTTATATATTAGTCCTAAAACTTATATTATTATGTTTGTTAACAATTTCTAAAGTTTCACAAGGAATTCCATGCTTTACTACTAATTTCCATTATTTTTTCAAAACGAAATCGAAATTGACATCGAAATTGAAATTTCCATTGAAATTTCTGTACTTTTTGAGCTTCGAAATTTGAGTCGAAATCTAAATTTAAGGCCTTGTGTGAGACTCGTGGGCTATACTACTTTAAGTCATTCTCTCCTCCCATTTTCTGCACAATCGCTGCTATACCATTTCAAATCCATTGTTAGCTTTGTCCTCTGTCCTTGGACAAGTTTGATTTTTGTGTCTAATCTTGAGTGTGAGTCTTGTCAATTGGGAAAACATCACCGTGCTCTCTTTACTTCCCGATTTGACAAACAGGTGGTTAGTCCTTTCATGCTAGCCCATTCCAATGTTTGGGATCCTAGTCATGTCACGTCAAAGTTGGGGTTTTGGTATTTTGATACATTTTTTTATGACTACTCCAAGATTACTTAGTTATATTTAATGAAAGACTATTCTAAGTTGTTTAATGTCTTTTGTGTCTTCTGTTTTCAAATAAAGAATCATTTTGATATGCTAGTCAGGATACTTCGTAGTGATAATGCTAAGGAGCACTTCAATACCCAATTTACTACCTATATGACTAATTCTGGTATGATCCATCAATCCTCTGGTGCCAACACTCCACAACAAAATGGATTTTTACAGCAAAAACAAAAAAGGCATATGCTTGAATCCACTCAAACCCTATTGTATCAAATGAAAGTTTTTTGGGGTGACAGTGTGTTGATAGCTTGCTCCCTTATTAATAAAATGCCCTCCTCTATCCTTCGAGGTAAAATATAATGCTCAGTTATCTTCCCTAAGGTTCCGATGTTCTCCCTCCCTCCTCGTATATTAGGTTGTGCATCCTTTGTCCATCAGTTAACTCTAGGAATTGATAAAATGGATCCTCATGCTATCAAATGTATTTTTTTGGGCTATTTCTACACCTAAAAAGGATCTCGATGTTATAACCCTACTTTACATCAATTCTTTGTCCCTGCTGATGTAACCTTTTTTGAGTCTACATCATATTACTATGATTCTTGGAGTTCTATTGACATTGATGAGTCCCTTTCTCTACCTTGCCTTCCAAACCTCGACCCATTATATGTGCCCAACCCTCCTACATCTTCATCCAGTTTGTTTCCTTCTCATCACATGGATCATCTCAATTCATAGGTATACACACGACGACTCAAGGGAGGAGAGCCTCCTTCAGCTTCTACTACGCCTCTAGTTCCCTCATTAGATGATCATATTTCCCATGATGTTGATCCTTCTATAGCTGTTTGGAAAGGTAAATGCACTTGCACCCAAAATTCAATCTCTAATTTTGTTTGTTACAACTTCTTGTCACCCTCATATTACTGTTTTTTTAGTGCTCTATCTTTTTTTGCACTTCAAATTTTTTTTTCTGAAGCCCTATTCCATTCTAGATGGAGGACTACAATGGTTGAAGAGATGCATGTGCTACATGATAATAATACTTGGAATTGGTACCCCTTCTCCCTAATAAGTCTATTGTTGGTTATCATTGGGTGTACAATGTGAAACTCAATCCTAATGATTATGTGGCTCGTTTGAAGGCCCACCTTGTCACTAAGGGATATACTTTAGGTTTACAATTTCAGTTATTCAGACATGTTCTTTCCAATCCATTAAAATGCCTTAATACATTTGTTCATCTCCTTAGCCACCACTGGTCATTGGCCTCTACATCAGTTAGATGTGAAGAATGTTTTCCTACATGGTGATCTTCAAGACGGAGGTCTATATGGAGCAACCACCTAGGTTTGTTGCTCATGGGGAGTCAGGCTCAGTCTATCAGCTTAAGAAATCATTATATGGATTAAAATAACATCCCAAAGCATGGTTTGGCTGAGCTAATGTTGTAGTACTTGAGTTTGGCCTCCGACAATGTGCAGTAGATCACTTTGTACTTTATTATCATAACCCATCCAATTGGATTTTGCTTATTGTTTATGGGGACATTGCAACCATTGGTGATGATGATCAAGGAATCCAAGACCTAAATCTTTTCCTATAAATTAAGTTTCAGACCAAGGACTTAGGACCATTGATGTACTTCTTGGCAATAGAAGTATCAAGATCTCATACAAGAACCATCCTGTCACAGAGGAAGTACTCTTGATCTTTTATATGACACTAGGCTATTGGGATTTAAATCTATTGATACACCCATGGATACCAATAGCAAGTTAGCGCTAGATATAAGTTATTTGTTGCCTGACCTACAACAAAATTAGAGACTTGTTGGAATGTTGAACTATCTCACAGTTATTCGACCAAATATATCATTTGTAACAAGTGTTGAAAGTCAATTTCTTGATTCCCAGAGAACAAGTCACTAGGATGCGGTAATTATATTTTAATATATCTCAAAGGTGCACCAGGGAAAGATCTCTTATATCAAGTTCGGGGTCACAACCTTATTTAGGGATATAAGATGCAGATTTGTCTGGGACGCTTCTAACAAAAGATCCACAATTGGGTACTATATCTTTGTTGGTGGTACTCAAGGTTTTAAATTTCGAATTTCAACTCAAGTTTCAAAGCTCCAAATCGAACTTTCGATTTCGTTTTGAAAAAATGATGGAAATTAGTAGTAAAGCATGGAATTCACTGTGGAACTTTAGAAATGGTTAACAAATATAATAATATAAGTTTTAGGACTAATATATTACAAATTAAATACGTCTATGTTTTGCATAGGGAGGAAAAGTTAGTAAAATAGTATGTGCATCAAACATATTTGTAAGATAATGTACATTAAACATATTTAGTTAGTACAAATGAAATTCATAAATCATTTAAATATTATTTATTATACAAATCAGTGTTTTAAAAGAGTCAATTGAGGCTCACCATGAGGCTCACCTCAAGGCAAGGCATGCTTAAAACACTGTGAGGCTCAATCTAAAATACCAAATTCCAAAAAGGCTAACGCATTACATGCTCAGGCTTACGCATTTTTACAAGAAGGAAGCCTTTTGTGCCTTTTTAGTTTAGGCTTATGCATTTTGGGTGTGTGATTCTCAAGTTAGAATTGGTTAGAAAATTTTAACTACATGTTTGTACAAAAGGAATTTCATAATATAAGTTTATTTATAAAACTCTTAAACCTCGACCTTTCCAAAATAACTGGACTTGTATCTTACGTCATGAAAATAGTTTGAACTTTGTAATGGTAAGCTATCTCTTGTCATGATTTATATCACGTATTCAAGTTAGAAATTTTTGAATGGCCAACAAGTACATCTAGTTTTTATTTTTTACATTATATTTGTGATTTTATTAATTTTTACTTTATTTTAAATATATATAATTTATTTAACAAATTTTTATCTTAAAAAGTAAATTCCCAAAAGGCTTACACCCCAACGCCTTAAGGCTTACGCCTCACCTTTTGAGGGTTAAAACGCTTCACCTTACGCCTTCGCCTTTTAAAACATTGATACAAATAATGATAATTTAGACATGAATGGTTAAATAAAACGCTACTGTAAGTTTATTTTTTCATATAATTTCAAAAGCACTTGTAATAATCTTTTGTTTCAATAAAATAAATTAAAATATAAATTTTACTCCACTCTAAATCTCTTATTTCAATTCCGATGAAATTTCACAATATAGTTAAAATTTCAACAATTTTCGCTAAAATTTTGAAATTTCAATAAATTTTGAATGATTTGTTCAGATTTTGACGAAAATTAGCAAGACGAAAATCGACTGCCATTTTTATTTTGAGGGTGACGGAAATCGGAAATATCGACCAAAATTTCGTCAATTTCGTGGAAATTAAGACCATGGTGGTACTTTGGTGCCTTGGGAGACTAAGAAACAAATCGTCATGGCTAGGTCAAGTGCTATGTCAAAGTATAGGACTACGACACACACAACATGTGAACTTGTTTGATTGAAGAACATGCTAGAAGAACTGGATTTTCCATATTCTTAGCCTATGAAGTTGATATGTGATAATCGAGTTACTATCCATATTGCCTCCAACCCAGTCTTCAATTAGTGGACAAAGCACATTGAAGTTGATTGCCACATTGTTAGATAGAAACTTGTACAGAAGCTTATTACAACCACTCGTGTGAAGTTTGATTTTCAACTTGTTGATTTGTTCACTAAAACCTTGGGAGGTTCTCATGTGAAATTCATTTGTAACAAGCTAGGAGCATATGATCTATCTGCTCCAACTTGAGGGGGAGTGCTAATGGTTATTTGGTCATTTAGAATTATTAGTATATGTTAGAGGTATGTAAGTAAGTGTGAGTTACTAAGGGTATTATGGTCGTTGGTATTGTACTTGACATATATTATAGATAGAGGGAAAGACCTATCATTGATGTTAATTCTTGCATTTTACCCAATTATTCCATAGTGTACATGCATCTTATGATTATGCATGCATATAAGAAATCATATGATAAAGTATCAAAATCCTTATTTGGATAAGGGGGAATTAAGAGTGTCTACTATGCTCGTGGTTGCTTGCCCAATTACTTAACAATTTTAGGTTCAAACTAAAGGAAAGTCCACTTGTTAAGTTTTCCAAGAGACTGCCATTTTTTTTTTTTTTTTTTTTTTTTTTACGTGTGTTACAAGTTGCTAGGAAGATGACAAAGTTATTAAGCATATATTTGGTTGGCAATTATGTATGCAGACTTGGAAGTGTGAAAAATGTTGTTTGTAAAGTACAGCCCAATGTAAAGAGCTTGTCACTGAAAGTGAAACATTTTTAGTTGCTTTATGAAATATATGTATGTATCTTGTGTTTTCAACAAATATTCACTCTTAATGGGTCTCTAACTTGTTTTCAAATGATGGTTTTGTAAAACAAGTTTGAGCCTACGCCTAGTGCCTCCATCGGATTTTAGATGGAATCACAGCCAGTGACATGCCAAAAATAGGGTCGTGACACATCAGCCATGCCCTTGAGTTGGTTTGACAATTTTGCATAAACGGTGCATATATTTCATTTTAAATCAAAATACCACAATATTTGTGAGCTAAAGGAAAGCATGCCTAAATATTTATTTTTTATATTAATTAATTAACAAATCCCTGCCATGTCATTTCCTCATTTTTTCAAAATTGTCTTATCACCATGTCAATATTGTGTCATATCCATGTTTCGTGTCGGTATCAATGCTTCCTAGATGCATAAATACAAACAACATACACACACACACAAGATGCCATGCATATTGCAACCACCTTGTTTAGGCAAAAAGCAATATATACATGATATAATTTGTTGGCTCATAACTTAACAGCTCAAGCTTTTAGTCAATGTGGTAGCATAAAATGACACTAAATATATGTTTACTATAGAGCCCTGTGTTTCTAAAAATTAAAACAGAACCTCAAATTTCAATCGAAGCTTGATATACATTGTTTGCCTGCAACCTAACAGCTTAAGCTTTTGGTAAGGTCGTTGCTAACATAGTAACAGAGCCAAGTTACAAGAAGACCCTGGGTTCTATTCTAATTTCACGTTCATTGTTTGTGAAAAAAATATGTTGTTCAAATTGTTGCCCATGGCAGTGTCGTTCCTTGTTTTTTTGTTTGCCCACGTGCAATTAGGCACATGCACAAGGGAGTGTTAAAGCTTGATATACATTGTTCGCCCACAACCTAACAGCTTAAGCTTTTAGGTAAAGTGATTTTTGGCAAATCAATTTACGTTAATAAATTAACTATGTCTATAATGTTAGCCATTTTGTGCACCTTTTTTTAGGAGAGAAATTTAAGCACTATGCCAGCATAAAACCCACTATGTTAAGCATAGATGACACGATCTAATACAAATGAATAACAAATTAAATACCTTTGGGTTTAGGAACAAGGTGAGGACTCCAAATATAACCATAAGGAACATCAGGAGAAGAACTACCAGAACCACTTAAATATGTCACAGGTCGTAGCTTCAGCCTTTTCTTCCTAAAGTCATTAATCATGTCCCGTATACCAAGCCAAATTAGTGCATCAACAATTTGGTATGATAGCTGCAAAATGTCAAATTTAGCTTACTATTGAAATGGGGGAATAAAAAACATTTATTATTTTAAAAAAAATTAAGAAAAATCTTATAATGTTAGTAGTTAGAGCACTTACTCTATATGCAACATGTTGCTTAACGCGGGACAAAGGATGTGGGAATTCACTAGTAGGCCTAGAGAGAGAGAGAGAGAGAGTAAATATCAGCATGGAAATCAATTTGGGCATTCACAACATAAAAAAATTTTATAAGTTCAACTGAAAAGACAAAGATATCCATCTTAAGACATAACACAATAACCCCCTTCCAAATTTAAGTATCACTGTAATCATTAATCGACTATGTATGTAAGAACTTGCAAGTGAATAAACAAGATGGTTGTTAAGTAATACTAGTTGTGTTCAAGTAGAAAGTACTTACGTCCAAGGCATTGTGAAAAATATATGTAATGGTACATTCAGTGCCTTTGCAACATGTGTATGTCCTGAACGAGTATTAGGTCACGTTAGCAATTACAATTTCCATGTATAAAAACATATAAAATATAACTTGTTAAAGCACAGGAAAAAATGAAAAAAAAAATGATAGTGAAATCAGACCGAATGATTTTTGTATTTCTTGAATTAATTTTGTACAACCACAACTCTCTATAAATAATACAAACCGTATATCAACAAGGAAAGAATTGCCTATAATAGGAGCATGAAATCTGCCCAAGTATAAGGCTAGAAATCCCCATACAATCTCTAGTATCATTGACCGAAATTCTCGGGATTTCTAATAATCCTCGGAATTTCTACACTCCTCCTCAAGTTGGATAATAAATGTTGACCATATCCAACTCGTATGTGAATCATCAAAACTTTGTCGAGGTAGTCCTTTGGTGAAGTCGGCTGTTTGTTCTTTGGTAGAAACATAAGTCATGCAAATGGTTCCTTCTTCAACCTTTTCCTTGATAAAGTGTTTTTCCACTTCTACATGTTTGGTTCTGTCATTTTGGACTGGATTAAGAGAGATGATAATGGCTGCTTTGTTATCACAGTAGGGTTTGATAGGGAACTTTACCGTGACATGTAACTCCTCCAAGAGTTTCCGTAACCACAGCCCTTCACATATCCCTTGAGCCAGTACTCTAAACTCTGCTTCAGCACTACTTCTGGCCACAACGTTCTGCTTTTTGCTTCTCCAAGTCACCAAGTTTCCCCATACAAAGGTGCAGTACCCAGAAGTGGACCTTCTATCTTCTACTAATCTTGCCCAATTAGCATCTATGAAGACTTCCATTTCTTTGCTTTCAAATTTTTTGAAGAATAGTCCTTTGCCCGGAGATCACTTAAGATATCTAAGAACCCTGTACATTGCTTCTAGGTGACTTTCCCTTGGTGAATGCATGTGCTAACTCACCACACTTACTGCAAATGCGATGTCGGATCTAGTGTGTGATAAGTAAATTAGTTTGCCAACTAATCTCCGATACCTTTCTCGTTCAATAGGTTTTCCGATGTCTTCTATTCTTTTTCTTGCTTCAATGGGGGTATTGCTTGGTTTGCACCCAAGCATGCTGGTTTCAGTTAGGAGGTCTAGGACATACTTCATCTGAGAAACACTGATTCCCTTCTTTGATCTAGCAACTTCCATCCCCAAAAAATACTGCATTTGTCCCAAATCTTTGACCTCAAACTTAGTGGCCAAGACTTTCGTCAACCTGTCCATCTCTGCTATGTTGTCTCTAGTTAGGATGATGTCATCGACATATACAATCAGAATTGTACTCTTCCCATCTTCAGACTGCCGGAAGAACATAGAATGGTCTAATTGTCCTTGCCAATATCCTTGGCTCCTAATCACCTTTGTAAATCTATAGAACCAGGCTCTTGGAGATTGTTTGAGTCCATACGGGGACTTTTTGAGTGTGCATACTCTGTTTTCTTCACCCCTTCTACAAAATCCTAGTGGTATTGTCATGAAGACTTCTTCTTCTAATTCTCCATTCAGAAAAGCATTCTTGATGTCAAGTTGCTGAAGTGACCAATCAAGATTGGCTGCCAAGGCTAGGAGAACTCGGACGGTATTCAGTTTTGCCATGGGTGCAAAAGTCTCTGTGTAGTTAATGCCATAGGTTTGAGTAAACCCTTTTGCAACAAGGCGGGCTTTGTACCCTTCCACTGTCCCATCAACTTTGTATTTCATAGTAAACACCCATTTGCAGCCCACTAGTTTCTTCCCTCTCGGTAGATTCATCACATCCTACATTCCATTTTTTTCCAAGGCCCGCATTTCCTCCATAACTGCCTCTCTCCATTCAGGGATCTCAAGGGATTCTTGAATATTCTTTGGAACTTTTATCCTGCCAAGATTAGAGGAAAAAGCACGATACCCTGTAGACAAAGTATTGTAAGACATGAATTTGGAAATGGGATGGAGAGTACATAACCGAGTTTGTTTTCTGAGAGCAATGGGTAAATTGAGATCAGCCTGTGCAGGTTTATCAAAAGGGGACTCAAGATTACTTGAAGACATTACCTAATCATGAGTGGATGAAGACTCATGGTTGCTTGGATCTATCACCGATTCCGACTCTTTTGGTGCCTCAGGTATGAGATTCTCTATGTCCTTTAATTTTGGCTTTCTTAAGTAGACAAGTATCTCCTTGTTATATTGTTTTCCTGCATCTCCCCCTGAATTCAAGTTTTCTTCTATATTTGGCAGATTAGAAGCACTTTTCTAGACAGACTCAGTGTTTGGGACAGGTTTAGTGTTTGGGACATGCTCAGGTTCAGTAATAAAGGTATTGAAGTCCAAAACTTGAGCTTCTTTACTACTCAAAGTCTCCCTATGAAGCAAGGGCTTTTGGAAGTAAGGAGTAGTTTCAAAGAAAGTAACATCAAGACTAACAAATACCCTTTTTGTTGCAGGATCATAACATTTGTGCCCTTTTTGGGTTGGAGAATAGCCAAGAAAGACACACTTGAGGGTGCGTGGATCCAGTTTATGTTGATGATGTATATGGACAAAAGCAGTACAACCAAACACTTTGAGAAAGAGATTTGAGCTGAGACGAGAGTTTGGAAAAAATGCCTAGAATTTTTGAAGAGGTGAGGCAAAAGAGAGAACTCAACTAGGCATTCTATTAATGAGATATGTAGCTATGAGAATGGCATCACCCTAAAACATTTTTGGCATATTGGTAGTAAACAGTAATGCACAAGCGACTTCAAGGTTATGTCTATTTTTTCGTTCAGCAACCCCATTTTGTCGGGGGGTGTCGACACAGGAACTTTGATGAATTATTCCATGTTCTTGGAGATAATTTCCTAGAATACGATTAAAATATTTTGTGTCATTATCTGTATGCATAATTTGAATTTTTGTGCGAAAATGTGTTTGAATCATGGAATGAAAATTGATAAACACATAACGCACTTCAGTTTTGTCTTTCAACAAGTATACTCAACAAATATGAGTGTGGTCATCAATAAAAGTAACAAACCATTTTGTGTGGGTACGACTGAAAGTGCTAGACGGGCCCCAAACATCACTGTGAATCATAGTAAACGGTGAGGTTGGTTTGTATTTGGACTTTGGGAAGGAAGTACATTGGTGTTTTGCAATTTCACAAATCTCACATTGAAAATCAAATGATGTTTTGTTCGAACAAATGGAAGGAAATAACTATCTCAAATACTGGAAATTGGGATAACCCATTCTAAAATGCCAAAACAAAATATCACAATGCTTAGGAACAGATGCAGAATCATACATAGCAATTTGACGTTCTTCACTCACATTAGCCTCCTCAAAGTAGTAGAGTCCCTCACACTCCTTAGCACTTCCAATCGTCTTCCCCGATGATAGGTCCTGAAAAACACAATGAGACGGAAGAAATTTAGTTGAACAATTGGAATTCTTAGTCAACTGGCTAATGGATAGTAAGTTGCTGGATAAATTAGGAACATGAAGAACGGACTCCAGTGTGATAGAGTCATAGAGTCGGATATTTCTGTTGCCTGCGACATACGAGAGTGATTCGTCTACAATTTTAACTTTCAAAATTCTAGCACAGGGTGAATATGATGAGAAAAGATAATAGGCATCGGTCATGTGGTCAGAGGCACCAAAATCAATAATCCAAGGAGTTTTGGATCTAGAGGTTATACTCAAGGCTTGCAAAAAATTACCTCTTTGGGCTAAACAACCCGAAGAAATATTTGTGGAAGACTAACCCGAAGTCTAAAAGGTCTTGTAGAGTTGTTCCAACTGCTCAAAGTTAAATTCACCGCTTGAATTGGAACTATTTCTCGGAAATTCTTGCCATTCATTTTCTCCACCGTGAGCAGGAATAACGAGTTGTTGAAACCTGTTGAGCCCATGGTGAAGATAGCTTCATTCTCACCCTCGTGAGATTCAGAGGTCATCGAACCTCTGCTTTGGCTGGCAGTTTCTGCCATTGATAGCTAGGTTTAATCTCCTAGCTCTAATACCATGAAATCAGAATGAATGATTTCTGTATTTCTTGAATTAATTCTGTACAACCACAACTCTCTATAAATAATACAAACCGTATATCAACAAGGAAGAATTGCCTAAAATAGGAGCATGAAATCTGCCCAAGTATTGAGCTAGAAATCCCTATACAATCTCTAGTATCATTGACCCATTATTCTCGGGATTTCTAATAATCCTCGGAATTTCTATAGATAGCCACAAAAATCAACATACAATTATTTTTATTTTCAAATAGGAATTTGTATTGTAGGGACTTGACAGGCCTCTTCCTACTAATATAACTTCAATATGCAGAAGCCTCTGAACTCAAGAATCAAATTGGCATTGAGAATGAAAATTTGCAGCACGGAAAAAGGTTTCTTCACTTCATGAAAGTAGGAGAAATTTCAATCATGGCCTAAGGTCAGGCAGCCTGGAGTCAACCTCCTATTCATTTAATGTTACAAATGTCCTATAATTTACCTATCGAGACAATAGAAATCTCCTAAAAGCATACTGTTTCCATAGAACAATTATGCAATCTTTAAATCATCGAGTATTACAACTTAACACTTTAATTATATGATTTGGATCAAAATTTAACATGCTTTTGAGGAAAAGAAATATCTCAAAAGCTTGAGCCAATTCTTATTTCCGAACTCAATCTCATCTAGCCAGAAAGGTAAACAGGTGCATTTTTTTGGGGCTTTCACACAACAGCCTCTGAACAGAGGCAAGCTTTTTATTGGTTTACGGATAACCTAATGCATGAACCAGTGATGTTTGGCAGAATAGCCTGATGGCTCATAATCTCCTCCAAAATTAAACTTTGATATTTAACTGATTCACTTGGAGGCTCATTCAAAGCCACTGTAGACAGTGATATCCCTTTTTGCAAACCATTCAACCCTCTTTCATTTATCACTTTCATCTCCTCTCCATTATAATTTCACAAAGGAACTCTTCTAGGGGAGATCGAGCTTGAAGTGTGTTAGAAGAACACTTTACCTAAAATCTTAAGCTACTAAGCTGAGGGCCAACAATGTATATCAAAGCTTTTACACTCCCCTGTATGTGCAGCCTGACAGCACGTGGAGAGATAAACACACGATAAATAATACCCATTAAAGAGAATAAAATATTTTTTTAAACACCACAAAATAAAGGCTGGCAATAAGACTAGAACCCAGGACCTCCTGGTAGCCAGCTCTGATACCATGTTAAATGCCACTTTACCTAGAAGCTTAGGCTATTATGTTGTGGGCCTCAAGCTTTAACAAGATGACAGTCTAATCAATGTCAGTGAGGATGTTGGTGCAGGGAAGAAGGGTGCAGCATGCAGGAAATCAAGCAAGAAATTGAGAACTTCATGTAAATTGCATGTCAGGCATGAAATCGACTGTTATAATAAAGTAAATAAAGAGGATTTCTAGGCCATGAGAAAGTGGAAATGTAAGACAAGTATTGAGAAAGCAAAGAGATGCAACAGGGTGAAAGATATTAATGATGGTACACATTCATTAAAGAGTCATTGATTCGGGATCCACCTATAAAACAATGATTTGTTTTTGAGCAAATTGATAGGGAATGAAAGGGTGAGAGTATCAGCTGCAGGGTAAGTATAGGAGTGGGACAGAAAAAATTGAAACGGCTTGTTTGGTTGTGAGAACATATGGAACCCAAGTTTCTTTAAAAAAAAAAAAAAATCAATACAGCAGTGATTTGTTCAGTTGCTCAGTAAATCTAGTTTTGTTCAAAATTGTGTATTTGATTGTTGGTAAAATGTAGGAAATTATGGGTTTTGAATCCTTTGTTCCTGTTATCAACATGGAGAAAATAGGGTATGAAATATGAAAATTTATAATTGAAATGGAGGGAAATAGGAAACTTTTTTTATTAGACTGTAACTCATACTTTGTTAGTGAGAAAAGGAACTTTAAAAATAGAATATTTTTTCCCTTATTTGACTGGGATTGACCAACAAGATTAAAACGGAAGAGTACACATTTCCAGATGTTTAAATGGTTGTTTTATGAAACAAATAAAAATGAGTCAGTGTCCAGATTCAGATATTGATTTATGAACTGGTTTGCCAGTTTAGAAGTTTATTTAATGTTTTTATCTTAACACTTGAATTTATCAAAAATCCCTTAAACATGGTTGAAACTTTCCACCTCAGACATGCATGAAACTTCCCAAAATTAAGCCAATACTAAGCCACGCCAACTGGTTCTTGAATCAGGCATTTATTAACAAGACGAGACAGGCTATTAACGTTCTAATCTAAGAGACATTCCCAATGGATTATGATGCATGGTTTAGAAATAATCAGTTGTGTTGAATTTTAATGTTAGCCTAGTCCAATGCTAATCATGCAAAGCAAATGCTTCTATATGGGTGTTGTGTCTGTAAATGTGTTCTGTCCATGCTGGAAACAAACACTCTACGGAGACTCCTCTGACACAAATCAGACACATCATATGAAATACGTGTTTAAAATTCTGGTACTTCTACAACACTCCTAGAACACTCCCACGACAATTCTACTTCCAAAACATGCTCTAGACATAATAATGACACGTTGTAAATGTGATCTTATTTTATTAATAATAAATCGTAATTATAAAGGAGAGGAGCCAAAAATCAAAATGAGAAAGGGACTCATAGTAACAGGGCTGAGATTGGTGATGATAAGGCACAACACAGGCAGGTCTTGAAAATACTCTAAGAGTAGCAAAAGAGACAGTCTTCTTCCTGTTCCTTGTGCTGCAGAATATAACTTCTCTGCTCAAATAAGTAAAGTTGGGAATGGGAGTAGTAATGTGGATTTTTAGGATTGACCAATCCAAGTGGTCAAAAAATTAGAATCGATAATCTAGAAAAGACATGGATGAAAAAGCAGAACTGGCAAAGGGAGTTGGAACAACTTAAAGTCTTACATAAATTATGGTGAAGAGGTTTTAAAAATGGGCTTCCTCAATTGGTCTTAGTTTTGATTGTCCTATTTTCCCTATTTTTTCAAAATGTCTTGTTCTCATTTTTTTGTATTACATCTTTTACTTCTAATAAAATTTCTTTTTTTTATAAATTCATTGACCAGAATGTCCCTGCCATCACAGACCCTATATTTTTTTTCTTATTTTTACTTTTTACATTTTTCATCCTGCACCAGATGGTCATTCCCAATATCCCATACCTTATGCTTGTACCTATGCTTCATACTGTGCTAGGCAAAGAGACACTTGATCAATACAAAGTAGACCTCAACTGGTAAATCTGGAAGCAAAATAGACACTTATCTTCTAAAATATTCAATCAATTCAAAGTAAATCAAATAAAAACACTCACTATCTATTTCCCAAACAATTCATGAAAAATGAAAATTTTGCAAAAGAGTAAGCTGAACATAGTGGTATCTTCCTCTTTATAAGTATGTGGAGTGGGCATATTCATGTTCAGACCCAAAGCATACCACACAAAATAGGTGTTGATGACGTTTAGTAAAAGTCACTCTAGGTTTAGCAACACCCTAGTGTGATAGTGCCTTGCTCAGTGTCACGAACGAAGCTTGTTCAGGGCATTATGCTTGTCTGTGACAACGTGTCTTGTGTGCATGGCCTCTGTCAACATCATCTTAATAGTAGTATTGGTTTTATTCATTGAGTATGTTTATGCCTTCGTGCAAAAATGGAGTATATCTCCTTGGTCAATTTGACGTTTCCTACTGCCAGAGCTTGAATAGCGTACAAAGCTCTTTAGGGGGAGGGTGAGTATTCATCAATCATTCTAAAACTCACTAGCATTTGTAAACATGTTTAATCTACTCATCTCCATTGCTAAATGCATATTGCCTACGAAGGTGTGTTAATAAACTAGGTTGCTTCAATGTTTTCCACATGGTTGTCATTTTCTTAGATGAATTTCTGAAGGCTTCTGTTTACTTCGCATTCAATTGTTGTGAATGTGTTCTTTTGGTGAACCGCAGTATACTTTGGTTAACTAGTTAAGCAAGGCCTTAGCTAGTGCTGCACAGCCCTTCACAAAGTTTGTCTAATGACAGTTGGATTGTGAATTCAGTTGCCTTCATGTTGTGGGATTGTGTGAAGCATTGGTAAGATACTATGCCAACCAATACCAAGAGAATTGAAGCGCTAGGGGAATAGGCTGAGACAACAAACAATGTGGCCATAGAGATGGCTAGACTTACTAAATATGTTGATGTATTGGAGGGACCATAAAAACATCAATAAGGTTCCATTGCGGAAATGTCAGAGGACTTCCATGGTTTTTTAGAATCTTTGAAATCTAGTTGGAGGATCTAAATGCCAAGATGAACTTGATGGTTCATGCTATAATAAATTCCAGCTCAATGGGTATAAAGTATGCAAGAACATAGGTGCTAGAACCCTGAGTGTATGGGGCCACGATGTTAAGTTGGAGAACATCTTGGTTGACATGGAATAATACTTTCAAGCGCAAGGACTGACTCGGAGGAGGTGAAAGCATCCATGACTACTATGTACTTGAGTGGTGACACTATATTGCAGTGGCATCCCAAGTACGATGAAATACAAAATGGACGGATGTGTAGTTGATTGTTAGGAAGACTTGAAAAGAGATCTCAAGGCCCAATTATTTCCCGAAAATGTGGAGTACAATGCTCAACACAAACTCCGAGACCTTAAGCATACTTTGTATGTGAAATAATTTTCTGCTTTGACGTTGGATATTCGGAACATCTCAAAGAAAGACAAGTTGTTCTATTTTCTTAAGGGGTTGAAATTGTGGGCGAGAGCAGGACTTCATTGACAAAGAGCTCAAGGCTCTCCTGCCTGCATAGGCTCCCACAAAATGCTTAACTAACTACACAAGAGGGAATTCCACTTTCCAAAGAGAGTGACATGGAAGGAAATGACGAAAATTTTTTCATGAAGAGCAAACCCAAAAGTAGGGAAACCTACACCAAGGCATCAATTTCAAAAGAAGCTTCATCATCTCAATCTTGCAACATAGCCGGTGGGAAGGATAACATGCTTCTTATGTTGAGGCCCTCAAGAGTTTCTAATTGCGCTCACAATCCATCACTTAATGCCTTATAGCTTCCATTGCAAATAGGACATTAGAAGAAGATGAAGATGAGGAGGAAACCCTGAGGATGTGTATAATTCTGTTACTCAACACGTTGGAGAGGCAGACAAAAGAGCCTAACGTTAGCCAAGCAAAAGGGTTAATGTTTGTTGATCTGTGTATCAACTGGAAAAGCACCTGTGTTATGGTGCATACTCAAGCTACCCATGATTGTCTTACAGACAGAAGCGCATAGACTCAAATAGAGCTTAGAGAAGGACCGGATGCATGAGAGCAATTAGCTCAATAGATAAGCCTACTCTATGAGCATTGTCTTGAATTTCTACGAAATTGTTGAAATTTCCATTGAAATTTCTAATTTCCGTCACCCTCAAAATCGAAAACGGTAATCGATTTTTGTCTTGCATTATTTTCATTGAAATCTCAACAAATCATCTAAAATTTAACAAAATCTCGAAATTTTAGACAAACTTGCCAAAACTTAACTATACAATGAAATTTCCTAAAAATTCAAATGAGAGATTTAGGAGTGAAGTGAGTTTCTCTCTTAAGTTATTTTATTTATTTTATTGAAACAAAATATTATTACAAGTGCTTTTGAAATTATATGAAAAAATAAACTCATAGCAACATTTTATTTAACCATTCATGTCTAAATTATCATTATTCGTATATTAAATAATATTTAAATGATTTATGAATTTCATTTGTACTAACAAAATATGTTTAATGTACATTGTCTTACAAATAAGTTTGATACACATGCTATATTACAACTTTTCCACCGCATACACCACATAAATGTATTTAATTTGTCATATATTAGTCTTAAAACTTAAATTATTATGTTTCTTAACCATTTCTAAAGTTTCAAAAAGAATTCCATGCTTTACTACTAGTTTCTGTTATTTTTTCAAATTGAAATCAAAATTGACATTGAAATTCAAATTTCCGTCAAAATTTCCATACTTTTGGAGCGCATTTGTTGATCAAAATCGAAATTTAAGACCTTGTCTATGAGTAACCAAACAAGTGATTGTGAAGCTTGGACAATAGGTAGGAGATGCAAATATCGAAGTTGTCAGCTATGTCGATGGATAATTTCCAAGTGATACTTTGAATGGAATTCTTAAAAGGGACTAAGGCAGTATCTATGTCATTTTCTGGTTCCTTTTTTCAAATAAGAGATCAATTTTGCATAGTGCTAACCATTGTGAAGAAAAGGGAGGGGGAGAAGTTCTTCTCAACCATGCAGCTCAAGAAGGATTTGAGAAGGGGTGAGCAAACATATCTTGCCACATTTGTGGTGGAAAAAGAGGTAAGACAAGAGCAGGTGCCTACTAATATCGAAGTTACAACTTGCCTCTACAACCAGGTGTGAAGCATGAGATCAAGTTGTCACCAAAGGCGAAACCGCCTACTAAAGGACCATGCCGGATGATGCCTCCAGAGTTAGCAAAGTTGAGGAAGCAACTTGATGAGTTATTGGAAACAAACGTCCTTCCAAAGTATCGTTCAAAGCACCGATGTTGTTTCAAAGGAAACATGATGGAAGCATGCGGATGTGTGTGGATTACCACCTGCTCAAAAAGGTGACTATGCGCAACAAGTACCCTATTCCACTAGTTCCTGATTTATTTGATCAACTAAGTCATGCCAAGTACTTCACCAAAATTGAGTTGCGATCAAACTACTATCAAGTGAGGATAGAAAATGGTGATGAGATGAAGACTACTTGCATGACACAGTCCAGCCGTATGAATTCTTGGTGATGCCCTCGGGTTAACAAATCCGCTAGTGACATTCTACATATTAATGGACCTGCTGTTTCAAAAGTACCTCTACAAGTTTGTCTTGGTGTACCTAGGAGACATTATTGTCTATAATTCCACTCTAGAGGAACATAAATAGCACCTACGAAGGCATTTGACCAGCTGAAGGAAAACAACCTTTATGTGAAGAGAGAGAAATGCTTTTTCAATCAAACAAGCATCAAATTCCTTGGTCATAAGATTGAACAAGGACATATCCAGATGGATATGGAGGAAGTGAGAACCATTCAAGACATGAAGATCCCACAGTTCCTTCATTGAACTCGCTAATTATTATTGCGAGTTTGCTTGGTGTATATCATTTGCAGATGATAGTCTTGATTGATGAAAGTAGAAGCGGAGTGGAATCTAAGTTAGAACTTTGGAGAAACAATTTGGAGTCTAAAGGTTTTAGGATAAGTAGGGATAAGGCAGAATATATGGAATGTAATTTCAGTAGTGTAAGGAGGAGGAGTGGAGAGAAGATTAAACTTGATAATTAAGAAATTAATAAAACTTATAAATTTCATTACGTTGGATCTGTTATACAAGAAAAAGGAGAAATTGAAGAGGATATAATATGTAAAATTAAAGCAGGTTGGGTAAAACAAAGGAGTGCGTCAGGCATGTTGTGTGATCGTAGATTACCCTTAAAATTAAAAGGAAAGTTCTATAAGACGGCTATAAGGCCAGCTATGTTCTATGGTTCAAACTATTGGGCAACTAAGAAACATGTACAAAAAAGTAAATTGCTGAAAATGCAAATCTTCAATTGGATGAGTGATATAACATTAAAATATAAAATAAGAAACAAGCATATACACAATACTCTAGGTATAGCACCGACCAAAGATAAGATAAGGAGGGGTGTCTTAGAAGGCTTGGGTATTTGAAACGTAGGCATAGTAGTGCACTTGTGAGGAGAAGGGAGTCATTTATTGTTTTTGGCATGAAGGGAGGTAGGGGTAGGCTTAAAATAACTTGGAATGAGTTAGTGAGGAAGGATTTAATAGCTCTGAATATATAAAGAAAAATGCTCTCAATCGGGTGAATTGGCGGAAAAGGATTCATGTATCTGACGTCGCCTAGTGGGACTTAAGGCTTGTTGTTATTGTTTTCATGGACAGAGAAGTGTCAAGGAGCCTTTGACAACTTGAAGGAATCTGCAATATAAGATCTGGAACTTACTCTTCCAAACATCATGAAGCCCTTTGAGGTACAGATAGATACATTAGACTATGCCCTTAGTTGTGTCTTGTAATAGGATGAGCATCCTGTAGCATACGAGAGCTGTCAACTTAGTGAAACAGAACGAAAATATACAGCTCAAGACAAGGAGTTGCGAGCAGTGATACATTGCCTTTGAAATGTAGCAGCATTGGTCAAAGTTCATGGTGAAAACAGATAACTTGGCTGTAAGTTACCTTTTAATACAGCCAAGTTATCACCTAAGCACACCCATTGGCAAGAGTTCCTAGTGGAGTTTGATTTCTCATTTGAGCAAAAGGCAAGGCGAATGAACCAAGTTGGAGATTCACTGAGCAAGAAGGCCGAGCTTGTGGCCTTATATATGGTAACACACTTGACAGTAAAGTTACCACGACAATGCGAGAATGCATTAAAGAGAACCTTTTCAAAGACCCGGTTACCCAGAAACACAGGCTTTGTGTTTTCTTGCCAACTTGTAGTACATGTCTAAATGTGGCAATCTCTTTTTAAAAAACTCAACAAGTGGGGCTTTCCTTCGCTCCAACCAAACCTGAAATCATTATAGAAGTAGGGTGAGCATCCAAGAGCTCAACTGACATTCTCAATTGCCTCCATTTTTACAAGGATTTTACTATTTTGAAATGTGGTTTCTTTAGTCATGCATAAAAATATTGTGCATGAACATAGTTCTCATTCAAAGCAATTTTTTCATCTATAATTACCATGACAAGACATTAAAATAGTGCAAATATCAAAATCATTTCAACACAGTAGTATTGTCTCAAACAAGTACAAAATTTCCAACTGTCCAACCACCACTTAACGTGGAAATACCCTCTGAGGGTTTAGGGTCTTTCACCCAAAGCAGATACAACCCTACTTGCTCAAATATCACAACATCACAGCCACAAACAACACAAATAGTTCCAGTCATTTCACATAATAGCAATTCAACATATACACACCAAAGCTATGCCAAAGCAAGTAAAACTATCGTCTCGAGGAGATCAATATCAGGGAAATTTCCTAACTAAAAAACAAATATGCAGCCATGATAACCCAAGAGAACATATGTACAACCATATCTAGTAATTAGAAATAACAAGCTTAAATCCTTCCTTGTTAGGATTTCATTTCATGCAAGCTTCTACCCATTTTTCTTGGAAAAAGCTAACTTTTACTCAAAATCCCTAAATGTATAAATGAAAATTAACACCTGCCTTGATTATCAGCTTCTTCAATTTATTTCACTATTCCTCCAAATTTTCAGTATTTTCTCCAGATTTTCCTGCTTTTTTAGAGTTTTTTCTCTCTTCCTTCTCCTTTCACTCTCTTTCTGGAACTAGGGTTTACAATTGTCTCGCAAGTCGCAACTGTCATCTAGGGTGGAAACATGGCAAGACTGCAGCAGCTAGTGGCAACAATGGCCATACAGTGCTGCCACCTGTATACCAATTGGCCCCTCCTGGTCACCACGCACCTCTTTCTTTCTCTTTTCTATTTCTGCCCCAACTCCTAAGTTATTATGTTTTGACGAGGATTTTCTTAATTTCCTTTCATCTAAAATCCCATCTTACCACTAACAAATTTGAGTGTCTCCAATAAAACTTAGTTAATGCAGAAGCAGCTAAACAGGGTTAGTATCAAGTCATTCAATACAAAAGCAAATCAACAACCATTCAAATTTATGAAAGTAGTTTAAATTTACCATGGCATAAAGGGTACGGTTATCACTAGTCTCTCCCCCTAAATAAATTTCGAGGACGAAATTTCATCTGATCTTAGGGTGCAAACAAATGAGGATATCTTTCAGCCATGTCAAATTATGATTCCCAAATTGCTTCTTCTATGCCATGATGTTGCCATAATTACCAGGGGAGGTAACCCTTTTCCTTAAGACACACTCCTTCTTTTCAATGAATAGAATTTCTTCATAACTGACATACTCTCTCAACAAGACAATGGACCATTCAAGGACATGACTTGAATCTGTAACATACTTCCACTGCATGGACACATGGAAAAAATAATGGATATCAACTAACTTAGAAGGCACATCAATTTATATGTTACTTCTCAACTTGTTTGACAAGATGCTCACTCCAACTCCATTGGAAGTTTAGAAGGCAAGCCCTTAACATATCTTCTAAGATTTGAATTACCCTCTCAGATTGGCCATTGGTCTCAGGATGATAGACACTACTGAATTTTAATTGTGTGCCCATGGCCTTTTGGCTTTTTGAAATTTTGCCAAACTTGAATCTCTATCAAAGATAATAGATAACGATACCCTAGTAGAAGTATAATTTGTTTTATACACATACAACTTAGCCTTCCGAGTTGAAGTCTTGATGGGTAAAAAGTGAGTTGATTCTGTCAATTTATCCACAATAATATACAGGTATTATGACCTGGTGTAATCTTTGGCAAACCTAAAACAAAATCCATTGTTACCTCATCCCATTTCCATTGTACTACCGGTAATGGTTTTAATAAACCCCCCGACTTTTGATACTTAGCTTTCACTTGTTGACAAGTCAAACATTTAGTCACTAATTCTCTCACATCCTTCTTCATACTTGTCCACCAAAATCACCTTTTCAAATCTCTATACACCTTCTAGCCCTGTTTGGGAGCACTTAAAAAATTTAATAGCACTCAATTAAAATAAATACTTGCAAAAATAAATGTTGTTTGGATTGAATAAAAATAAGTACTTAATACAAAAATTACTTTATGAAACTACTTTTTTTTAAGAAAAATAAGTGAATTTGTAGAATCCATTTAAGGTAGTTTTTTTTCCCACTTATACGTGGGTATAGTAGCTAGGTAGTGGCATTTTTGCAATTTCAATGAAGTTCGGTGCAACTAAATAATTTCAAATGTCTTCTATCTACCTCTTTCTGTGCAGCGCCCCACCCCCCCCCCCCCCCACCCCCACCCCCACCCCAAAAAAACACATGAACCCCCACCTTTTTCTCATCCTCCATTGTAGCCATCTCCGTCGCCTCCTCACATCGTTGCCAACCAACTTCCTCCTCCTTAGGCTTCCTCCTCACTCTCTCTCCTTCCTCGCCATCTTCCTTTGCCAAGCCACTTAAATCTACAAAGCCTTCTGCCACCGTCAAGCTTCCTCCACATGCACCCTTTGGCTGCTTCCTTGCGCATCTACCTCCACCTCCACATTCCTTCGAAAACCCATATCTGAGTTACTTTCAATGCCCTCTTTTAAAAAATAATAATAAAGTAAAATTTGGGAAAAAAAAAAGCTAGATCTTGATGAAAAGTTTATTAATAATGTTAACTAAAAATACTGAATAAAAGATAATAATAATAATAATAACAATTTATTTAATGGAAAATATTAAAATTTGTAATTAAAAATGCTAATTAACATAAAATAAGTTAAATTGCTACTTAAAATATTAATAATGTTAATTTAAAACGTTAATAAGGAAATATTAATCCAAAAGAACGTATTAATTTGTTAGTTATTAACATAATTTAGTAATAATACAATTAATTATGAACACAATTTAGTAACTATGTACTATTTTTATGAATTATAATCTATTAATCATATATTGTAAAATTATATGATTATTTCTAATTCTCACTTGTAATAAAATTCATATCCAAATGACACTTATTTTATCAAAACTTATAATCAGCACTTATTTTTAATACAACCAAACACCACTTACGGCTTTCAACACTTTTACAATACAACACCATTTTAGAAAAGCACTTACATGTAAGTGGTTCCAAACGCCGAGATGAATAGGTGTATCAAGAACAATGTGGCTCCCACAAGACTTCCCCTTTTAAATCATGTGGAACACAAAGCATGCCCGTATAAAAAAAATCCTCCATTAGATGATTTTGTCCACCTTTCAAGGTCTATACCTTCTTGTATACTTCTCAAAACTTTTTGTGAAACCGACGGTCCTACTCTCGTCATTCGACAATTCGTTCCAATAAGGTTTGTTGGCGCCCTTAAGTTATATATATAAACCTTATCCCCTTCAAGAGTCATTTGCAAATTAAAACAATATATTTGGTTAATGGTTTTTTAGTCATTTAGCATTATAGTGTGTTAGTGCTACGCTAATAAGTGAGACTTACTAAGGGTATGATGGTCATTGGTATGTACCAAACATATATTATAAATAGAGAGAGATACTTATCCTTGCAATTAGGTCTTCTGTTTTACTCAATAGTTCAACATGGTTTCAAAGCAAGATCTAACCTAAGCACTACCCCCAAACCAAACATCAAACCTGGTTGTCCTATGCAAATCTAGTGCTATAAGAGGATTAGTTGTACCTCTAGAGGTTAGAAACAAGCCCTAAAGCTGCCGAAAAACACTACACTTGTTGAAAACTTTTTGGACAATGTTGCCTTCTTTAAAATCTCAATAACCCTTCACAAAACCAACACCATACCCATTCACGGAACCCTACGATCTGTATGTGGGTAAAATTTCATCGCTGGAGGACCTCCCTAGCACCCACGCATGAGAGCTCTTTTTGGCCAGTTTTGCCTCCGATTTCTTCTAAAATGCTTTAAATCCTTCCAGAGACCATAATATCAAGTCATTGGTCATATTTTTTTGGTGAAAGACCCAGCCTTTTTTGTCTGTGGCAATTCGTTGGTTGTCGTTTGGTATTGTTAACGTGACCAATTGGTCCCTTGGCACAGTGGCAATGAATGTAGGCTAATTTTTGGGGCCTGTGGCAGTGCTCTACCCATTTATTTGGGTCTTGTTCAAACTTAAGTTAGCAGTTAGCCTTATTTGTGGTCGTTCTGGAAGTTCACATTGTTTCTCATTGGTTCTTTTTTTGTCTTTTGGGATGGAGTTAAACCAAAAATATGCTCCCTTCTTCACTACCGCAGATGACAATAGAAAAGTTGGAAGGAAAGAATTATGTTCAATGGTATAAGGTTGTTAAGATCTATTTAACAAACAGCAATATCAAATTTGATAATTATTATTAAAAAAAAAACAGAAAATTCGAACCCTAGCCATCACCAGTTTCGAACCCCAGCCATCGCTGGACAGTGCTGCAATGCAGCCTCCATCTCCAAATGTCACTTTGTGGAAGGCTTTAATCCTCTTTAAGCCTTTGAAGGATGGGTCTCTTTTTCTCTCTCATAACAACTCTCTCACCATCATGCAAAAAAGAACATGGCTGTGTTAGCAGGAGGCAATGTTAAAATGATCAGTGCACAATGAAGGAAAATTTTTTAATCTGATATTGGAAAAGGAGGGGGAGACCCCTTTACTGTGCGTGCTCAAGAATAACGTTTATCAAAATAGGTGGGTCAAATTCACAAAGGAGGCAATTGCCTGGCTCACGGATGGTCTACATACTTTCGTTCAGTTGGAAAGGGGCTCTAGAAGCACAAAGGAAACTTCCATTGCTGGATGGCAATTAGGTGGACGAGAGTGGAGAAATTTTTGGAATTAGGGCTGAGGAGGAAAGTAAGAATTTTTCAGGGTTCATTCCTGGAGGTGTAAAAGGAATTGGATATAGTGATTTTTGCGAATGAGTTCTGCAAATTTGCAAAGGAAGTATATCACAATTTTGAAGGAGCAGGCGTTGCAAGCACTTCAGTACCCAGATTGTGATTGTGGAGTTAGGTGGTGATGGAAGGAAATATAGACGAAGACTGCTCAAGTAGTCCACAATCAGAAAAATTGTGTCTTAGTTGCAGAGGCTGATCTGCAAGTGAATGAATCAGGGATGCTGTTACCAGATTATAACACTGCTTGATTGGAGGTGAATGTCCATAAGGTGCAGGGAACTAGGGTTCAGATTGTGAAGAAAGTGATGGTAATAATAGAAGTGTCAGATTGGATGTTGATTCTGGTTTTGCAGAAGGATTAGGGTCTGGTGTCGACAGGATTAATAAAAAAGAAGCTGGATTGGGAAGGAAATTTAGAGTTTCAGGATTTAAGTCTAAAAAATCTAAGGACCTAAGGTGTATGCTAGTCGAAAGGCTGCAAAACCTGCAATGATGGGTGCAGAAATGAAGAAATTATTTGAAGCAGAAAGAGAGCATTCAAGTGAGATAAAGCCAAAGATTATAAGGAGAGATTCTGAAGGAGAGTTGAGCATTGTGGAAGATATACTTTCTAAGATGAAGGATATAGCAAGTGATGGAGTTAGCAAAGGAAAGGAGACTAAGAAATGGGAAGATTTTTCAGATAACAATAGTGATGACATCAGCGAGTTTGACAGTGGTGGTGGTGATTTGCTAGCGGATGAGATTTTGGGAACAGTATGGCTATGTTTCTGATTCCTGTGATGTTCTCAGGGATCTATCATATGTACATCCTGTGCCAATGGAAGAATTGGAGGGGGCTCCTATTTTTGAGAACAATGGTTGGATAATAAAATGCAGTGCAATGATGGAATTTTACCTACACCAGTGGAGGTGATTTCTAGGAAGGACTTAGAAGCCCAAGATATAATGGATAAATTGGATTTAATAATGTGTCATGCTGGTGGAATTGAAGTGTGCTTTGATGGGGGTAAGTACAAGGCGAAGAAGGGTCAGAAGGAGCTTGCAAATTTAAAATGCTTGGTGAATTAAGAGAAAGGGAATGAAAATGGGTTTTCTTTGTTAGGAGTACTTTTTAGTTAGATTTTATTTTTTATTCTGATTTTTATTTGTTATTATTTAATTCTCATTTTATTATTATTTTTTGTTTTGCTTCTGTTTTTTTTATTTTTTCAGGTGGACCTCTTGTCCCCTTAGGTTGTAACTTCTATTTCTCAATCTAATATACCTTCTTTTATTATCAAACAAAAAAAAATGTATTTCACAAACTAAGGTAAACCTGACTACATGTTCCTATCCGGCACTCTGCTGATAAAAGGAAAGAAGCGTGGTTCAAAAGGATGCAATTATTATTTCCCTCTTGTGAAATTTGATGGAACCTCAGGTTGCAAGGTTGCGCATGCATCTATATGTATGCAAGGATATTTGGGTTTATGCCCAGCTCCTATTCCAGTAATATGTACAAACTATCCCTGAAGTACTTTCAATTATAACACAGAGATAGGAGTATCACATAGTACTTTGCAGAGATGAAGCGTATTCATGAGTTTAACATTGTGAAATTTATAACCACTAATGTTCGTGACATGCACACACAGAGGGAGTAGATGATATAGCTCTTCAGGTTCTAGCGGTTAACTCGAATTTTAGGCAGTCCAGTCAAAGATACATGACAAGTAGAGTTGTCATCCTTTTCCAATGTATATTCTAATGTCCTTTATGCTTCTTCTACCACGCTCCCATGCCCTTGTATTTCGTGTTCCAGCCCCTGGATTTGAGAAGACTACTTTTGTCACACACGGTGATTCAACCAAGCGGTGGCAAAAGTTCTCCAGGTGGTTCAAGTGGCCTCGTTTGAAGAGATGGTAGAGGTAGAGGCAGTCCTCACAAATGTGCTCATTGTGGACGAGGAGATAATACTATTCAGAAATGTTGGGATCTCCATGATAAACCTCCTCATGTTTCCAATGCAGCCACCTCATATTCCACAATTTCAAGCCCAAGTGGGCAGCAGCGTACTACATCTATGTCAGAGGAAGAATATTCCAAATTCCAGCAGTACCAAGCTTCCCTTCCATTGCATCCCTTGCTCAGACATATAACCCTACAGCTTGCCTGTCCTCCAGTACTTCTTATAGTAGTCTTTGGGTTATAGATTCAGCTACCGTAAATCATATAATACGAATGCCTAATTTTTTCTTGCTGATGGGTCCACCACTGCAGTTAAGGGAATAGGCATTGTAAATCCCACTTCCCTCTATATTCATCCTTCGGTTTTGTATATTCCCAAAATCTCTTTTCACTATATATCAGAACCCCATTAACCTAATCAGTCAATCCCCAACAAGCTCATACACTAAGGAGCAAGATCTCTTAAGGCACATGATTTGAGAACTTAGTTTTCGTAACCAGATGACTAGGAAGACCTTTTATTCCTAGTATTCTTGTCTAGTCAATATTGAGAGAACATTGTAATTTATAAGACTGTAGAGAGAAAGAACAAATGAAAAAAAAAAAAGCAACTAGATCTAACCGTATGCTGGAGGATTGGCAATTATGGCATCTGCTTTAAATGGTACTCTAGAAACAGGGTCAGGATCTTTGCACGCTGGAAGTAACGAGTATATAATTTCTCTAATTTGATTTCGCTGAGTAGGAATTTCTGATGGCACAGATGGCAGGAAACCTTTGTTCTTGACCATGTCTGCAGATAACATGCAGTTTAAAATGAAGTTATAAAACTCAAGAATCAATTTTCTAAATGCCAGAAGTGACGCCCATACTTCACAAACTAGTCTACAACTTAAGTCTGCACTCATATTATCAAGCTCATAACTTATTTAATTTGAACAATGAAACTTGCCAGAAGAGAATAGGTTATTTCAGCAATTATGTTGTGTAAGTGGGGGTATTTTTGTCTGTAAGACTATTATTATTTAAATACAAGAGGGCAGACCTGGAGCTGTTCGTAAGTGTCCAAAAACTGCCAATCTCATTCTTTTCCCCAACTTTCTTCTTCTTTTCTTCTCCTCTTCTTTTTTTATTCTCTCATCCATATCTAACTTTACAACATGGTATTAGAGCATTAATCACCTCTAAATCTGATATCACAGCTGTTTCTTTAGATACCCTGTTTTTTGTTTTTTTTCTCTCATCTTCCCCTAATTAATTTTCAAATCTGATTTTCTGGTTGGTTTGAGAATCACTTAGGGTACTTTTTTCATCATGGTTTTGGCTTTGCAGCATCCTTGATGGATGCTGTCTGTTTGTCATGGTTTGCTGATGTGAAGCAGTTATGCTCTGTTTTGGGTATACTGCCTGTGCTGTCTGTTGTTCTGGCTGGTGTTGGCATGATGAAGCTGTTTTAATTTTATGTATTTGTGACTGCTTGTTTGCCCATAATCATGTTTCAGTTGCTGGTGGTTTTGATTGGTGTTGAATGACTTTGCACCTTCTTCTAGTTGCTGCCAGAAACAGTTCCTGCAGTGGCAGTGCTACCATGTAGTTTATTAAGTGCCTGTTGTGCTTGTGAGTGCTGCCTGATTCTCCATAGTTGCTGCATATTTTATTCTCAATACTGGTGTGCACTGATTGTAGTGTCTAGGGGGTGGTTTTTATGGACTCTACTGAGAGAACTTCGGATGATACTGTTAACGTATAGATCACAGCCATAAAATTGGTTGGATTCTCCAACTACTTGTGGTCTTGAGTGGTGCGCATGTATATTAATGCTAAAGGAAAGTCCAAGTATTTGTTGCATTTTCCTCTGTCTCCACGCTCCAAGGATTATGAAGATTAGATGAAAGATTACAGTATATTGCTTGTGTCTTTATGTAATATCATAGAGCCACAAATTACTTCGGACATGATGTTTCAGAGAACATACAAGGCTGTATGGGATGATAAAAATCTGATTAGTTTTTTAAATATGGCCAAGAAGGTAGGTCCATTAATGAGCATTATAGCACTTTGAAGGGTATGTGGGAGGAACTAAACATCTATCAACCAATTAGTTCCGACATTGAGATGATTAAGAGGCAAAGGGCAGACTTTTTGGACACCAAGTATTTGTCGGGGTTGAATTTTGAGCTTCAACACATCCGCAATTAGATTCTTGCCCATGAATCCATGCCATACGAGAATGAAGCATATGCTAAAATCCAACAGATCACTGAATATGGCTCTTAATTTTCTCCTCAAGCTTCTTTCCGTGATAGTTCAGCCATGTTTAGCACCACCTCCAACCATAGAAAGGGAAGTGTTGGAGGACAAGGACAGGGTCTGGAAGGTAGAGGTAGTGCATCTAGCTAAGGAGACCGTCATGGACATTCTCACATTTGTGCACATTGTGGCAAGCAAAACCATTAGGTTGATAGTTGCTGGGATCTCCATGGGAACCAACTTGAGGTAACAAGTTTGTTGCTAAAAGTGACTCCATTATTGAATGTTCAAATGAGCCTAGCCACTCCACTAGGGAGTTGGGTGCATCATCTACCGTGTCCCAAGAAGAGTATAACAATCTTGTCCGCATGGTTCAATGACTCCAGACTCATTCTTTTACATCTAATGCTACTGTGGCCCATTCAGGTACAACCAAGCTTCTTGCCTCTTCATCATAGTTTATTGATTTTGGTGCCTCTTCCCATATGAGAGGTAGCCCTAACTTAATTAAGTCCTATAAACCCGCTATTTCACATTCTACGGTTACTCTTGCCGATGATTCAGCGACCCCGATTTATGGTTGTGGAAATATTCTCACATTTCCTTCTATACCTTTTTCCTCTGTCTTATAAGTGCCTAAATTTCCCTTGAACTTATTATTAGTTAGTTGACTAACAAAATCTAATAATTGTTCTATGACCTAATTCCCTTCTCATTGTGTTATTAAAGACCTCCAGGTGAAGAAGAGGATTGGTGGAGGGCTTAAGACGGATAACTTGTACTATTTCGATGCTGGTGGTGGTGGTCGATCTAGTTCTTGTCATACTTAATCTTCAATTTGTACTAATGGTGTTTCTCATGATCAATGGAATGCTCATTTTGGTCATCCATCCCTTCAAAAACTACAAGTTTTTCTCATAGTCCAATTCTATTTCTCATTTTGGGTGTATTGCACGTCAATTGGAAGAGCATGCTAGGGCATCATCTCCATCTAGAATTGTGTCTCATAGTAAAACATTGTTCTCTTATTCATTCAGATATTTGGGGTCTTTGCAGTCTAGAATTTGACTGGCCATGAATATTTTGTCCTTTGTGGATGATTTTCTGGGTATGACCTGGATTTTTTTGTTAAAAGATAGGTCTGAATTTTTGAATGTATACACTCAACTCTACCAAGAAATAGAAACTCAGTTTGGCATTGGTATTCAAATTTTTCAATCTGATAATGCGCTTGAATTTGTTCAAAATGAGCTTCAATCCCTTTGAGTGGCCAGAGGGATTATTCATCAAACATCATGCATACATACCCCTCAACACAATGGAGCGGTAGAAAGAAAGGAATAGACATTTACTGAAGATGTTATGGTCTCTCCTCCTTTACAAGCATGTTCCTAAAAATTTTTGGACTGATGCTCCTCTTACAGCTTGTTTCTTGCTCAATAAGATGCCCTCCAATGTTCTAGGGGGACAAATACCCTTCTCCATCATGTACCCAGAAACATGCTTATTCTAAGTCATGCCCCATGTCTTTGGTTGCATGTGTTTTGTTCATGTTCCACATACTAGACAAGACAAAGACTCTCCTCATGCTATTGAATGTGTCTTTTTGCCGAGTAGTTGATAACTCAGAAAAATTATATATGTTATGATCCCCCCACTCTCAGGAAATACATCAGTGCAAGTGCCACCTTTTTTGAAGGGGCACCTTATTTCTCTAGTGCAGGGTCCTCCTTGAATGAATCTATTTGAGCCCATCAATGTTTTTTGATTGCCCCTCATGTGCTGATCCTCTGATTCTTTCCATTATCCCTCTCCAGAAAACCATCCTATAGAGACAAAGATAAACAATTGAGGGTTTTTGAACAAAGAAAAGCAAGCACAATCATCACTACCACCATGCAGCCGCCTCTTTTGCCCATCACTCTTCCGACTTATAGTTTTGGAGATCCATCCCAATATGACTTGGATTTGCCCTTACTCGCCAGAAAGGTAGTCCAACATATACACGGTCCTTGGCTACTTATCCTATTGCTCATTATGTTTCAATTATTCTCCTTCCTAGTCCTATGTATTCTCTTGCCTTGTCTATTTCCACTGCTATACATATGATTCAATATTCATTGATCTATATAAAATTGTCTTGTGAGATGAAATGATGAGCTGGTTATTACAGTTGTAATAAAGTATTTACCCCCACGAGCATGGCACAATGGAAAGGAGCCGAGCAATCCAGTAGGAGCATCGGGGGTTCAAATTCTGGTTGATGCGCTCAGCACAAACAGAGCAAACGGTTGATCAGGCTTGTTCCTTCCTCGCACGTTGAAGTGCTTGCCAATGCTAGGTGGAAGCATGCAATGGATGTAGAAATGGATTCTTGGACCACTTGAGGGACATGGGACTTGGTGGATGTTCCTTCCGGTAAGGAATTGGTAAGGTGTCTTTGGGTCTTCACTATTAAATATCTATGTGACGGCTCTATTGAACAGCTTATGTCTTGATTGATTGCCAAGGGGGTACATCCAAACATATGGTATTGATTATTTTGAGACCTTCACTCCAGCTTCTCTACTAAAATTCTGTTTGTGTGTTGATCTTGTTGGCAGTTAATATTGATTGGCTCTTATTTTGAAGATCAGTTGGGCCATTTTTTCACAAAGCCTTTAATTAAGCCTGCCTTGTCTAATGATTGTAACAAGCTGGGGTTGGCTAATATTATACAACTCCAGTTCGAGGGGGAGTGTCAGAAGAGAATAATTTATTTCAGCAATTAGATTGTAAGTGGGGGTATTTTTGTTCACTTTCCCCCGTTTTTTTTTTTTTTTTTTCTCCTCTTCTTTTCTTCTTCTCTCATCCATCTCTAACTTCACAACAAAAATCAATGCCAAATAATAACCCTCAAGAAAACTTATGGACAAAGACATGCATCCACACTCAATAAAGAAAAAAAATTATTACAAAGATATGATGAAAGAAGCACAACAACAAAGCCCCCATAATGATGAGAGACACAGGCAAGGTCTTAAATTTCGATTTCGACTCAAATTTCGAAGTTCCAAAAGTACGGAAATTTCGATTTTGATGTCGATTTCGATTTCGATTTGAAAAAATAATGGAAACTAGTAGTAAAGCATGGAATTCTTTGTGAAACTTTAGAAATGGTTAACAAACATTAAAATATAAGTTTTAAGACTAATATATTACAAATTAAATACATCTATGTTTTGTATGAGGTGGAAAAGTTGTAAAATAGTATGTGTATCAAACATGTTTGTAAGATAATGTACATTAAACATATTCAGTTAATGCAAAAGAAATTCATAAATCATTTAAATATTATTTATTATACAAAATATTGATAATTTAGACATGAATGGTTAAATAAAATATTACTATAAGTTTATTTTTTCATATAATTTCAAAAGCACTTGTGATAACCTTTTTGTTTTAATAAAATAAATTAGAAGAGAAATTTCACTTCACTCTCAAGGTTTCAATAAATTTCGACAAATTTCGCTAAAATTTCGAGGTTTCAATAAATTTCGGATGATTCGTTGAGATTTCGACGAAAATTATGCAAGACGGAAATCGACTGCCATTTTGGTTTCAAAGGTGACAGAAATCGGAAATTTCGATGGAAATTTCGACAGTTTCGTGGAAATTTAAGACCATGGACACAGGTACGACATGATATTAACAAGGCGATATGACAATTTTTAAAAAATGAGGGTACAATGGAGCCAAGACATGTTAGTTGATTAATATTTTATATATATATATATATATATTTTCAGGCATACTTTTCCTTTTAGATGACATATTGAGGTAGTCTTAATTTTAAATGAAATATAGGCAGCATTCATGCACAATTATCAAATGCACATTTTACAAACTAGAAAAAAAGGCGTCCCAGGGTCACCAGGCTCCCTGTGTTTTTTAAGGGCATTCACAGTGCATGCAGCCTTACCCCTACCTTTTTATATAAAGAAGTTGTTTCCTCAGACTCGAACCCATGACTGAACACTCAAAACAGAGCAACCTAACTGTTGATTCAAGGGCTGTCCTCACATTTTACAAAATATAGTTATTTTTTAAAAAATAGACCAAAAACAAAAAACAGGAGTGAAGGAAAAAGAAGAGGCTAGAGGGGCTGTCAGTGCTGCTAGTCTGCCCTGCATTATTTTTTCAAAGAAAAAAAAAATCATAAAACAGGCTACCTAGTGATGTCTCATGGTGGGCAATAGGCATGGGCCATCATTCATCATCATCATCATCATCATCATCAAAATGTTCAAAAAAAAAGGGCAAACAGAGAGTGGTGAATCGCTGGTGGTTTAAAAGAGAGTGAAGGGGGGATGGTGGTGAGGCCCAGAAGCTGGCAGTAAATAGGTTGTTCCCTTGGACTCGAACCCATGAACAACCGGTCACAAAGAAGCAACCTTACCATTGATTCAAGGCCTGCCCTCACATTTACAAACTACCATTATTTTAAAAACATAGACCAAAAAAAACTGAAAACTGAAAACTGAAAACGGGGTTAAAGGACAAAGCAGAGGCCAGAGGGGCCCTTTGTGCTGCTAGTCTGCCCTCGCATCATTTTTTCTACAAAATTACAAATTTTATAATACACGCTACCAGTGATGTCTCATGGTGGCCAATAGGCATGGCTCATTAGTCGTCGTCGTCATCATCATCATCATCATCATCATCATCAAGATGTCAAAAAAAGAAAAAAACTGTATACAGAGAGTGATGAATTGGTGAAGGCTTAAAAGAGAATCAGGGAGGGGTTGGGGTGAGGTCCAGCAGCCGGCAGTGCTATGCAAGACTGGCAAAGTGGTGTTCACACTAGTGCTCCAAAGTTCAGACTCAAACCCTTGAAACACAGCATTTCGCTGCAGGAGTGTCCCAGACATGTATGTGCTGTTCAGCTAATGTGTTTGAGAATCTCCAAAAAGAAAAAAAGAAATCAAATAATTTCCGACACATGTCGAACGTCTTTCAGGGCATCTCAGGCAAGCATCAGTATATGACACATGTTGGAATACTGAATACCAAAACTTTGGGCTTCCAGCAGTGTCAGTGCTTCGAAGTACAACAAAAGAAAAGAAAAAGCAGCACTGAAAACAAGGCATCCTCAAACAATTTAATGAAAACAATAAATGAAAAGAAAAAGAAAAATATCTACAATCCAGCTCTAATGAAGCAACACTATAAAATCCCGCTATTTGTTTCCGGAGAAAATTCTAAGGGGGGAAAAAAAAAAGCCATTTGCACAGAAGCACAGTGCCACAAGGAAAAAGAAGTTCAGAATTTGACTAGTCATCAATAATATGTGTCCCATGTCATGATTTTTTGCGTATGACATGGATCTATTTGCTAAAAGATAGGTCTGAATTTTTTAATGTTTAGTTAATTTTACCAGGAAATAAAACTCAGGTTGGCATTAGTACTAAAATTTTCAATCAAATAATGCACTTGAATTTGTAAAAAATGAGCTGCAGTCTTTTTGCTTAACCAAAGGAATTATTCATCAAATATCATGTGTACATACCCATCAGTGGAGTAGCTGAATGAAAAGAATAGAGACTGACATAACATGGTCTCTACTTCATATGCATGTTCTTAGAACCTATTGGACTGATGCTCTTCTTACAGCCTTCATGTTCCTTCACATGCTTTTTTAACAGCCTGCTTTTTTCCAGGACGCCCTCCAATGTTCTAGGTGGCCAAGCTCCCTTCTCCATCATGTACCTAGGAACATCCATGTTTTATATTGGGGCCTCGTATCTTTGAGTGCACATGTTCTGTTAATATTCTGCATACTGGTCAAGGCAAGTTCTCTCGTCATGCAACTAAATGTGTCTTTGTCAGTTATTTAAGAACTCAAAAAGATTATAAATATTATGATCCCCACCTTCATAGGAAATATGTGAGTGCCGATTTCACCTTTTTTGAGGAGACACTTTATTTCTCTAGTGTTGGGTCCTCCTCAAATGAATCCGTTCAGTCCATCAATAGTTTATGGTCCCCCTCTCAAGTCTTGATCTTCCTCTTCCTACCCTTATCCCTCTAAAAATTTTGAGGGGACATCCTATTTCTCTACTGTCAGGTCCTCCTTGGATGAATCTATGTTGAATCCATCAACAATTAATGGTCCCCATCCTTGCATTGATCCTCCTATTTCTACCCTTATCCTTCTCGAGAAACTTACTGCTCATCTTCCAAATCAATCAATTAGTAATGCAGAGAAACAATTAAAGTTGTAGAGACCATGTTGTGTCTTGTAAATGTCTATTTTTTCATTCAGCTACTCCATTTTGAGGAGTATTAGTACAAGATGTTTGATGAATAATCCCTTGACAAAAAGAATGAAGCTCATTTTCAATAAATTCAAGTGCATTGTAAGATAAAAGAATTGAATATCAATGCCAAATTACCGGTAGAATTAAGTAATACATTCAAAAATTCAGACCTGTCTTTAAACAAATAAATCCAGGTCATGCGCAAAAAATCATTTAGGACACAAAATATTGATGACCAATAAATTTTTTGACTCTACATGGGCCCAAAATATTTGAATGAGTATAGAAATAAATGATAATTTACCATGAAACTCAACTTCGGATAGAAAAAAGATGTTCAAATACGCTTTCCCAACTAACACGCATAACACTTATAAATGAGAACAGACCAAAACATTAAATCTTGTTTTAGTTTTTAAAAAGATGGACCAAACAAGCATACTACTGAACCCCATTAGAAAATGAGGAAGTCATATGACAAGAACTTCATACACCACAACCATCATCAAAATAGTACAAGCCACCAAGGCACCAATCCTCTTCTTTGTCTGGAGATCATGAATAACACAACAAAAAGGAAAGAAGGTCCCAAAACAATCATGAGATTTAGTTAATTGACTACATAAAAGGTTCAAGGAAAATTTTGGAAGATATAACATAGAGAGAGGAATAGAAGGAATCGAATGAATATCTCCACCACCACAAATTGGAGTAACTGAACCATCAACAACAGTAACTTTACTGTAACACAGTGGGGTTCAAGGACTGAAAGAAATTAGGACTACCTGTTGTGAGGAGGCACCAAAATCAATAACCCAAGGTGAGGAGGATGAAGAGGCCAGAAATGTGATGGGTGTTATATCGTCTGTTTGTCTCTCCACGTGCTGTCGGGCTGCATGTGTGGGGGAGTGTTAAAGCTTGATATATATTGTTGGCCCACAACCTAATAGCTTAAGCTTTTAGGTAAAATGGTTTTCTAACATACCTGAATGGGCTGCAGTAGCTCTATATGTAGAATACTTGGTTTGGAGTTGTAAAACCATACAAATAAAATTATTATACTACTCCCACTACAAGGTAGATGCTGTACTCGACTCCTCAGTGGATTAGCTAGGTGCATTCAAAGGGACAACAATAGAATCACCCTTGACAAAAGACTTATTGGCTTAAGTCGGTTTCCTAAAGAAATCCTGACACCGATCATAAGCATTGTCATTGCCACAATGTGTGCGAATGCAACAATAACCACGACAAACTTCTCATCGTAATTTCCTTATACACTACTGCTACAATCCAAACCTCATCATCATCCTCCAAAGCTTCCCCTACAATAGCTAAAGGCAGTAACCATGGCTGAATTATCAAAGCAAGAAGCTTGAGAAGAAGTCAGGCGGAATCCTCATCCTCCAAAACTTACCCTAGCATGTTAGAGGCGGTAACATTGGCTGAATTATCAATGGAAACAACTTGAGAAGAAATAAGGCAGAACATACTAGCACAAACAAGTTCAGCTCTTCAAAGAAAAAGAACTCATAGCACTTTTCAAAACTTCAAAGATCCAGAACTTCAAAAGGTAGCTATGATCACAGAACTGAGGTTATAGCATCCAGTCCAAGGAGCAACTTCTTAACCATGAAGAACAGGGAAGACCAAAATAAAGCAGTACAGGAACTTTATAAACATCCTGGCAGCAACTAGAGGCATTATGGCTGGCACTGGCAGCAGCTGAGGGCTAGTGCAGACAAAAAGAGTCATCAATCACCAATCAAAACCAACCACCAATTGATACAAAGTAGCAATCAATCAATCACAAACACATGGAGCATGAAAACAGCATCATTAGCAAACCACAAACAGAACACAACTGATACCAGCCTGTGGAACACCAGAACAGCACAGCAGTATACAGGAAATAGAGTATAACTGACTTCGCACGAGAAAACTGCCACGAAAACACACAGCTTCCTACCAAGGATGCTGCACAGCATAACCAAGAGGAAGAGTGTCCCTGAAAAACTATCAAACAACCAAGAAATCAGATTTTAAACTGATTAGGGGAAGATGAGGAAAAAATAAATTGAAAAACAGAGTGCCAGGATCAATCCAGATAAATCAGATTTAGAGGAGATCAACTCTCTGGTACCATGTTGTAAAGTTAGAGATGCAGATTGTTAAAGCTTGATATAAATTGTTGGCCCACAACCTAATAGCTTAAGCTTTTAGGTAAAGTCGTAATCTAACATGATGTCAGAGCTGGTTACAAGGAGGTCCTGGGTCCTAGTCTTGCTGCCCGCAATTTTTGTTATGTATCAATTAGGACTGAAGGAGGAAAGTCTTAAGGAATTTCAAATCACGATAGGGTACATCAGGTTTATACTTTGAATCCGCATATTTTAGCTTTAATGATTGATGAACTCAGTAGTAAAATTCAAAATGAGATCCCTTCGTGTACGTTGTTTGCAGATGATATTGTTCTAATTGTTGAAAGTAGAAATCGAGTAGAACACAAGTTAGAACTTTGGAGAAAAATTTTAGAGTCTTGAGGCTTTAGAATAAGTAGAAAACTAGAAATAAGATAGAATATATGAAATGTTGATAAGCAAGGAATTAATAGCACTAGTAGATTTTAATACCTTGGATCTATAATGCAAGAAGAGGGAGTGATCGAAGAGGATATAATACATAGAGTTAAATTAGGTTGGCTAAAATAGAGGAGTGCTTCAGGTGTGCTATGTGATTGTAGATTACCCTTAAAATTAAAAGGAAAGTTTCATAGGACGGCTATAAGACCACCCACGCTATATGGATTAGAATGTTGGGCAACTAAGAAGCAACATATCCAAAAAGTAAAACTTTTAGAAATGCGGATGCTAACATGGAAAAGAACGAACATATTTGCAATAAAGCAAGCATAGCTCCAGTAGAAGATAAGATAAGAGAGGGGTAACTTAGATGATATAGGCATTTGAAGCGTAGGCCAAGTACTGGTCCAGTGTGGAGGATTGAGTTAGTTATTGTTAGTGGTTGTCATAAAAGGGCAGAGGTTGACCTAAAATAACTTGGAGCAAGATAGTGAGAAAGGATCTTATAGCCCTTCAGCTAGCAAAGGAAAGTGTCATTGATAAGGTGAATTGGCTGAAAAGGATTCATATAGATGACCCCCACCTAGTGGGACTTAAGGCTTGATTGTTGTTATTGTTGTATCAGTTGGTTATCTCTCCATATGTGGGTGAGTGTTAGAGCTTGATATACGTCATTGGCCCACAACCTAATAGTTTATGCTTTAGGTAAAGTGGTAAACTAACAGAGACAAGAAGAGAAGAAGCTAAGAAGAGAGGATGATGAAATATTAGGCAGCAGTTTTCCAGGAGCCTACTTACAGCTCCAAGTCTGACCTTTTACATATTAATAATAAAAAGGACTTAAGGACAAAAATACCCCTACTCACACAACCTAATTACTAAAATAACATATTCTCTTCTGACAGTTTCTTTGACAGACTTGAACAGGGATTGGACTGTTTTTCTTCATTAAGGTCATACTATGGTTTTCTTTTTTTTCTTTGTTTGTCTCGTTTCTTTTTTGGAGTTGTCCTCATTTTGTATGGTATAACTTTTCTTTGGTTGCAGTTTTCTCTCTTTAGTAATACTTTTGTTTATCAAAAAATTTAAAAATAAAATAAAATAAATTCATGCAACATTTTTTGATGCAGTAACAAATGCAATAAACAAGAGCAAATATTATTCCTTCAATCAGAATGATCCTGACTCCCATAAAGCACAATAACTATGTTCCTGAAAACATAAGGGACAAAAAAAAAGGAACCCAACCCTTATCAACAGGAAAAGAGCCTCATACTTATTAGAAGTCCACAAAGAAAATGCATTATTCTTTAGTATAAATGTCAAACCATTGACCACAATTTTACATGTTTACATATGCAGGAATATTCAGATCAGAAATCTACAAACTAAAATCGAAGAGCTGAACAGGATAAAAGTTGAGAAGATATGATAGGTGACTTACAACCAGCAAGAACTCTTGGATCGCCACCTAACGGGAAAAATTCCAATCCCGCCGTCAAGACAAACTCCTCAAAATTGGAGTGCGTTGCTAGTCTAACCCTATGGCCGCATTCCTGCATGCAAATATTTATCTCCATCAGTTCACGTAGGCAAATGACTATGATTTTTCCAAATAACACAACCATGAAAATTTTTTAATTAAAATTCAAATGAATCACATTTACTTTTCAACCATCATTCATAAAGATAAATGTGTGTGTGTGTGTGTGTGTGTGTTTCAAGAATTGTCCAAAAATGAAAAATTCAAAACCATAATAGATGATACATATTCTGACATTTTCAATTATACGATTCATTATATAGTGGCTCTAAAAATAATACAATTGTGGTTAGGCTGCAATGTGACAACTAAATAGTGAACATAGGAGTTACTAAGCAGGATTAAGTATGAAAACCAAAATAGTTCTAACACATGCAGACCATCAATGGAAAGCATAACAAACTAATCAAACCATGAGTCAAAATAGCAAAGAAAACTGGTGAGAACTTGGAGGCTGCAGCCAGCAATCAATGTACTTCCATAAAAATATCGTTACAATAAAATCTAAATCAATTTCAACGCATATAAGATGAGCTGGGTCTCAGTACACCCAGATTAATCATCTGAGTTCTCCGCAGAATACTCCCATACAACAAAAAGCAAAGGGACAAAAAAGGACAGCCTTGCGCAGATTATCAGGAATTCAAACACTGCTCGTGGCTCACTAACAAAGATAAAATAGAACAAAAACAAAAAAGGACAGCCTTACCGAGCACAAGCCTCCTGAAAGGAAATAAGTATAGGGAAATTTAAAAGTATTGTGTAAATTGGAAGACCTAATCACAGCCATAGGTTTTCCTCTCTATTCATAACATATGTTAAGTATACCACCATGAGCATAATAGCCTCACTAACTCCTAATCACAGCCATAGGTTTGTCAGCAGAATTGACAGCTACATGTGCTGTACGTTAGCAGAATTTGTTTAGGATGTAAATAATTTAGTTGAAATAGTTTAGTTTATATTTATATTGTATATAGCAGAAGATTTGGCTGTAAATAAGGCTGAAAACCAGGCAGCATGTAGGCACTGAACATGGGCCTGAAATTCTGGTAGCATGTTCCTGAAATTCTCGCAGCATTTAGGTTCTGAAAATCTGCCTGAAATATGGCAGCAACTATGTAAATTTCTTCTATATAATGAAAGCAAACCCTATGGAAAGGGCATTCAGACCGAAATTGACATGGTATCAGAGCCCCAAATTATTTTCATAGTTATCTCTCAGCTTGGCTGAATTCTTGGCTTCTTGGTTTCTCGGTAATTTTTTGGTAGCAGCAGAGAGTTCTGGGTAGCAGCAGTTTCTTTAGGAGATTGGTAATTTCCGGTGGGTTCTAAACTGCTGCTCGGCAGTTCTATTGAAGGTGATGGAAATTTTTGTGAAGTCCTAGTGGAGTGATTTTCTGGTTCGGAGGTTCTGTTTCTAATTGTGACGAATTCTTGGTGGCTGTCGACAGATTCTGGAGGGGCAATTCCAGTGAATGAGGTTTATCCTTTCTGATTATATCTTTATTGCAAGCCTGGTTCCTATGGCTATAATTTTGTAGCAATTCTGTTTGGGTGTGTGGCTATTGGCAAAATTTTTTTTTTTTTTTGTGATGTTGGGCTGTTGAAATTCTTATTCCAGTAACTGTTGAGATTTCTCTGTTCTGCCCAATTTTTTGGTGGTAATTATGTCAGGAGAAAATTCTATTGTTCGCCTTAATGGCGAGAACTAAGCCAATTGGGAATTCCAGTTCCGAATGTTTCTGAAAGGGAAGGAGTTATGGGGTCATTTGGATGGGTCTTCTACGGCTCCAACTGATTCCAAGGAACTTAGTTCATGGGAAAGTAGGGATGCCAAAGTTGCTTCTTGGGTACTCAGCTCTGTTGAACCTCATATGGTCAACGATCTTTGTGGGTTCACTACTGCTAAGATGATGTGGGATTACCTTCGGCAAATTTATTATCAAAATAACTCTTCCTGAAAGTTTCAATTTGAGTTAGACATCGGAAACTATCACAAGGGGAATCTCTCCATTAAGCAATTTTATTCCGGTTTTATCAATTTATGGAATGATTATTCTGGGTTGGTGCATTCTCAGGTTCCCAAAGAAGCTTTAGCGGCACTACAAGCAGGTCACTCCAAGAGCCAGCGGGATCAATTCTTGATGAAGCTCCGATCCGAGTTTGAAAGTGTACGAGCTGGGTTAATCAATTGCACACCTGTCCCAACTTTAGAGGTTTGCTTGGGTGAACTCTTGCTTGAAGAAGAGCGTCTCGCCTCACAGCTTGGCTGTTCTCAAGATGTTCGTGGTTCTGAGATTTTTAATGTGGCCTACGCTGCTCAAGGCATAAGACGATCCAGATCTCTGGCACAATGTTATAATTGCAAGGAAATTGGGCACATTGCAAAACATTGCAGCAAGAAATTCTGCAATTATTGCAAGGAGGGTCATATCATTAAGGATTGTCGTGTATGTTCTCAGAATCGATCTGCTCCTGCTTTTCATACTGTTGTTCAGTCCAATTTTGTGCCTACATCTTCCGCACAGCCTACTGTTCCCGGTCCTTCTTCCAACATTACTCTCAAGCAAGTTCAACAGATGATTATTTCAGCCCTCTCTACTCTTGGTCTCCAAGGTAAGAAAAATATTCTTACTTCTCCTTGGTTAATTGACTCTGCGGCTTCCAATCACATGACTGGCAGTCAGGCAGCTTTACATGACGTTCGTATGTATGATGGTAAGCAGCATATTCAGATCGTTGATCGCAGTACTCTTCCTATTACAGCTATTGGAAATATGGGGTCTTCCTTTACTAATGCTTTCCTATCTCCTGATTTATCTACCAATCTCATTTCGGTCGGACAATTAGTAGAAGAAAATTGTTCTATTCATTTTGATTGTTCTGTTTGTCGTGTGCAGGATCAAGCGTCAGGACAGGAGATAGCAAAGGGGCCTAAAGTGGGACGTCTTTTTCCTCTTCAGTCATTTACCATTCCTCGTTCAATTTCTCTTGGCTGTTCTGCTATTGCTAATAATAATAGCTAATTTTGGCATAAGAAATTGCGTCATCCAAACTGTAATTTTGACACATCTTATGAAACATGGTTATTTGAATAATACTAATGTGACTTCTTTGATATCTTTTGATTGTGCTTCTTGTAAACTTGGAAAAAGAAAATCTTTACCTTTTCCTTTGTAGGGTAGTCGTGCTTCTACGTGTTTTGAAATTATTCATTCTGATGTTCGGGGTATGAGTCCTGTTATTTCTCATGCTCAATACAAATATTTTGTGACATTTATTGACATTTACAGTCATTTCACATAGGCCTATTTTCTTCGTTCTAAAGCTAATGTGTTCTCAACCTTCCAAACTTTTGTTGCCTATGTAGAGAC
Organism: Malania oleifera; assembly: GCF_029873635.1. Classification (NCBI taxonomy): domain Eukaryota; kingdom Viridiplantae; phylum Streptophyta; class Magnoliopsida; order Santalales; family Ximeniaceae; genus Malania; species Malania oleifera. The sequence goes on from NC_080420.1 coordinate 91,315,143, forward strand.
CCAATTTTCCACCTGTATTAAGATCTTACACTCAAATTCTGGGGGCAAATACATGTCCCATCCTTTTCGATCTTTTCTCCAACAAAAGGGTATTCTCTCTCAGCGTTCGTGTTCTTCCACCCCTCAACAGAATGGCATCGCCGAGCGTAAGAATCGTCACCTTCTAGATGTTGTTCGTACATTGATGCTTGAATCTTCTGTTCCTTCTAGATTTTGGGTAGAAGCCTTATCTATGGGTGTATATTAGATTAATCGTCTGCCTTCTCCTACCTTGAATCTTGATTCTCCATATTCTCATTTGTTTGGTTGCGTTTGTTTTGTTCACTTACCTCCCATTGAACGTTACAAGCTTGCTGCTCAATCTGTTCAATGTGTTTTTCTTTGCTATAGTAATTCTCATAAAGGGCTTGTGTGTTATGATGCAGATGCTAACAAGCTTCATATTTCTCGCAATGTGATTTTTTTTGAAAATCAATATTTCTTTCTGTCTCGTACTAATCATGTTTCTTCCTCTATTTCGCTTCTTCCTTTTGATGAAGTGCCTAGTATTACTTCTCGTTTTAAGCCAGGTATTGTGTATCAGCGACGTCGCCCACTACCTCTTCCTTCTTCTAAACCGCCATCTGATCCTATCTTGCATGTGCCCCGCCGGTCTACTAGGGTTTCCTGACCTCCAGATTGGTATGGTTTTTCTTCTTCTGTTCTTCAGGCTACTCTTAATATTGCCTCTGTGCCTAAGTCTTATTCTCAGGCATCTACTCATGAGTGTTGGTGGCAAGCTATGCAGGACGAACTTCAGGCTCTTCAGGACAATCACACTTGGGACATTGTCCTTTGTCCTGCTGGAGTTAAGCCTATTGGATGCAAATGGGTGTACACCATCAAGCTACATGCTGATGGTTCTATTGAAAGACAAAAAGCTCGTCTGGTGGCACTTGGGAATAGGCAGGAGTATGGGCTTGATTATGAGGAACATTCACTCCCGTGGCCAAAATGACTACTATCCGCACTGTTATTGCCATTGCTGTTTCAAAAGGATGGTCGATTCGCCAGATGGATATGAAGAATGCATTTTTACATGGTGATCTAAAGGAAGAATTATTTATGTCTCCTCCCTTGGCTTGTTTCTTTCCTCTTCTGTTGAGGTTTGTTGCTTAAAGCGGGCTTTATAAGGATTGAAGCAGGCACCGCAGCATGGTTTGAGAAGTTTCGTACTACTCTACTGGATTTCACTTTTACTCAAAGTCAGTATGAATCCTCTCTATTCTTTCGCAAGACTTCCCTTGGGATCGTTATACTTCTTGTGTATGTTGATGATATTGTGATTACAGGATCTGATCCCCAGCTAATTGAGCAGCTCCTACAACACCTCAAATCTGCGTTTCATATGAAAGATCCTGGTCCACTGCAGTATTTTCTTGGACTTGAGTTTCAACATTGTCCGAATGGCACACTTTTACATCAGCATAAGTATACCCAAGAACTTCTTTCATTAACCGGCCTTCAAGACTGCATTCGACTCTTACACCTATGGAGGTCAATTTAAAGATGCATCACTCAGATGGTGGTCCCTTATCTGATCCTTCGATGCATCGGCAGCTGGTGGGTAGTTTAAATTAACTGACCATTACTCGAGCCGATATCTCGTTTTCTGTTCAGCGGGTCAGTCAGTTTATGCAGGATCCGTGCCAATCACATTTGGCTGCTGTCCGTCGTCCTCTTCGATATCTCAAAGGGACATCTAGTCGCGGCTTGTTCTACCCTTCAGGGAATTCTTTACAGTTGATGGGTTTTAGTGATGCCGACTGGGCTGGATGTGCGGATACTCGTCGTTCTGTTACGGGTTGGTGTATTTTTCCTTGGCGATGCCCTCATTTCTTGGAAGAGTAAGAAGCAAGCTGCCAATACCGTTTTTCATGAGCGCACCAAACATATTAAGGTGGATTGTCATTCCAATCGTGAAGCCTTTGCTCGTCAGGAGATTACTCTTCCACACATTTCCACTAAACACCAAACCGCTGATGTTTTCACCAAGGCTCTCTCTCGTCCTCGCCATCAGTTCCTGCTTGCCAAATTGTTGCTTCTCGATCGCCCAGCATCAATTTGAGAGGTGATGTCAGCAGAATTGACAGCTACATGTGCTGTACGCTAGCAGAATTTGTTTAGGATGTAAATAATTTAGTTGAAATATTTTAGTTTATATTTATATTGTATATAGCAGAAGATTTGGCTGTAAATAAGGCTGAAAACCGGGCAGCATGTTGGCACTGAACATGTGCCTGAAATTCTGGCAGCATGTTCCTGAAATTCTGGTCAGAAATAATACTAACTAATCAACAACCAATAACACACCCCCTCAAGCTGGAGCATAGATATCATATGCACCTAGCTTGTTACAAATTGAATTAATCCATGCACCCCCCCCCCCCCTCTCTAAAGATTTAGTAATCAGATGCAGGTTGGTGCATAAGTAGGTTTAGATCCCAACAAACTAGTTTCGTTTAAAAATCTATAATATACTTCCTCTATGGCAAGATAGCCCCCACACCAGATCTAGATACTTCTATACCAAAGGTGTATTTTTAATGGACCCAAATCTTTTGCCTAAAACTTTGGCTGGAGAAACCACTTCATAATCTGGATATCCTAATCACCATTAACGGTAATCATAATGTCATATAAGTACAAAAATCAGTGAAATCCCAATTAATCATAATATCCAATAGAACACACATTGATCTAATGCGCACTGCCGAAGGACAAACTCAAGCACAATTGATTTGAACCTACCAAACCATGCACTAGGAGATTGCTTTAGACCATATTAAGATTTTTTAAGATGACACACCAATGCTAACTCCCCTGAGCAACAAACTCAGGCTTTTGCACCATATAGACAACCTATTAAAGATCACCATAAAGGCATTCTTAACATATCACTCATGCAAAGGCCAATGACATCTTGCTTTAGACCACATTAAGATTTTTTAAGATGACACAACAATTCTAACTCCCCTAAGCAACAAACTCAGGCAGTTGCTCCATATAGATAAACTATTGAAGATCACCATAAAGGCATCCTTAACATCTCACTCATGCAAAGGCCAATGACATCTTGTGGCTAAGACTGACTTTCAACAAGATAGGGAGAATGTGTTAAAATAATCCAAATTGTCAGACTTGAGTATATCCTTTGGGCAGGCCTTCCTAGACACAGAACCATCAAGACTGACTTTTGTACACAGCGACAACCAACATTAAATATTACAAGGAAGCAAGGCCTTAAATTTTGATTTCAAGTCAAATTTAGAAACTCCAAAAGTAAATAAGTTTCCATGGAAATTTTGATTTCAATGTCAATTTCAATTCAATTTGAAAAAGTAACGAAAATCATTAGTAAAGCATGGAATTCTTAGTGAAATTTTAGAAAAGGTTAACAAACATAATAATGTAAGTTTTAGAACTAATATACTACAAGTTAAATACATCTTTGTTGTGTATGAGGTGGAAAAGTTGTAATATAGTATGTGTATTGATACACATTTATAAGATAATGTACACTAAACATATTCAGTTAATACAAATGAAATTCATAAATCATTTAAATATTATTTATTATATAAATAATGATAATTTTAGACATGAATGGTTAAACAGAATGTTGCTGTGAGTTTATTTTTTCATATAATTTCAAAAGCACTTGTAATAATCTTTTGTTTCGATAAAAATAAATAAAATAAATTAAGAGATAAATTTCACTTCACTCCTCAAAACTCTCATTTTAATTTGGAGGAAATTTCATTGTATAGTTAAAATTTTGACAAGTTACGCTAAAATTTTGAGATTTCAATAAATTTGGATGACTAAAATTTTGAGATTACGATAAATTTGGATGATTCATTGAGAACTCAACAGAAATTATGCAAGACGAAAATCAACAACCATTTCCACTTCGAGGGTGATGGAAACCGGAAATTTTGACAATTTCTTAAAAATTTAAGACCATGAGAGGAAGAGTATGACTGTATAAGTTCCCAAGTGTCATTGTTCTATAATGCAAACATCTCTTCAACCGTTGCAATCCTTCACCCAAGATAGGATAAGGCCTCAAACACAGATTAAGAGCAACCATAGATGAGTACAACAAAATAATAATGTGAGGGTGATCAGAAATCATATCAAATGAAATTAGAGATTGGGCACAACGTGCATTTGCCTTTCTGGGTAGAAATAGGAAGACTGTCATATTAGGAAACATGATCATTATATAAGAAAAGCATAGGCATGGTAATAGAAGTTGGAGGAAGCTCTCCTTCCTTAAGTGGCTTTTGTGCATACACATGCAAACTAGGATGATTTACGCAACGACTCAAACTAAATGGAGACAATAAGCTAGAATCTAGAAGGCTAGGCATAGAAAAGGACTTATCAAACACAAAAAGACACAAGGGAGGACAGCAATATCGCCCCTTTTGCATACATAAGTAGCCACGAAAAGTACATTTGATAGCACGAGGATCTAATGTATCCAACTCTAGGAATTAAGATGTACATTTGATAGCACGAGGTTCTAACATATCCAACCCTGTGAATTAAGAAAAAGGGCACATACCTAAATACACAAGGAGGTAAAGAGAATAAAGGAGAATATGAGAATACTACAAAACAGGATATTTTACCACCAAGAATAGAGGATGGTATTCTATTGATAGGAAGCAGTGAGCATGGCACCACTCAAAAACACTTTAGGGAGATTTATTCGATGTAATAAGTTATTATGTAAATTCTTCCTTTTCTGCAACTCAGGACTAGACACAAAACTAGAAGTAGGAAATAGTTGTTTTAACTTGTCTAAGGAAGGATGACCAACGTAATAATGGATTTGAAGTGGTTTCTTAGTAGCAAGGCAAGTCATAAAAGGGATAATGATTCAAACTTGTAATTTTCACAAGCCTCATGCCTCATGCCCTTTGCCAAGTCTTCCTTGTCTTCAAATCCTAAATGACAAAAGAATGAGGAAAGAATGTTACTAAACAATTCATGGATTTTGTAATCTTTCTAATAGAAGAAAGAGAGATAGAAAAAGTGCGATTTCCGCCCCAAGATAACATTCTTGGTCTGTTTGTCTCACCCGACTCAGCAGTCTATTGATCTTGTGGATCCAAGATAACACTGTTGGGTTGTCTGACTCACCTAGCTCAGCAGCTTGTCAACAAACCACTGAGCCAGAAGAGACAAACAGCCCAGGAGTGTTCTCTGGGGGAGGGATTGGGACCTCCACCTATCACGACGCATTTTAAATAGTGAGGGGTTTGCCCCACAGCTAACAATATCGTGGCAGTTGGTTGGGGCATTAAATTGATGTTACAAAAATTTGAATACTATTCCTCGGAAAGAGATGTCGTATGCTACTCCCTACTTTCAGAATAAGGACAAATGGAAGCTGCAATAATTGCATAGGAAGTTTACCGTGAAGATCCCGACACTGGTCAATCATATGGCCTCCCTGTCCATAATTAATGCACTTGTGAGAGGGACTTGTGGAATACTCTAGCCTAAAATTATTCGGGCTAGATTATTAGTTAGCCCTATTATTGCTTTACTTTATTATAGCCTAAATAGAGAATAGGAGCCCAAAAATCTTTAAAATATGTAAGGTTTACTAATACTCTAGCAAAAAAAGAAAAAGAGAGGAGATTTTCCTCTCTAAAACACTCAAGAGTTGTTCCTCATTCCTAGGGCAAGATAGCAAGTTGGAGCAAACTTAAAAAGTGATTTAATAGTTCTTCCCATGTTTTTGACTTCACTGTTAGCAAAAATTTGTGTTTTTGTTTTTAAATAATAAAAGAAGATGAATTAAGATAGAGAATGTACAATCTAGGCGAGCATACTAAATCCTCAAAAAAATAAATAAATAAATAAAATAGAGAAAACTAAAAAAAAAAATAGTAGCAACACAAAAATTAAAATTAAAATTAAAAAATCATCAGCCAAGAAATTCCCTCTTCAACCCCTTCCCATCATAGTTCACTGAACAATTCAATTAGCGAATTCCCTTTAACCCTTCTTCACCTTGGATTTGCCACCATCTGACCTCATTACCTCTTTGATAAAATAACACAAGGCACAAGTCATTATACAACCTCTAAGTTTCAATGTCTTTACCAAGAATTAACCTTTTTATCCTAACATATTATACCTTCAAAACCTTCTAAAGGAGGAGGTGACACATAAGATAAATCCCCAAGAAGATCAATAGAACAATCTAAGGAATATCCACACTGTTCCCAAATATGGGCCAAAAGTATACCTTTTTCTTGCATTCAAAATCACTACCCCCTATCCTCCCTCGTTCGAAACATCTCCTCATCTCCTACTTTCCTTACTCAATTTTACTCTCTTGCCTAATGGCCCTTCCACTTTACTTAAGACACCTTTAGCGTCTCTCTTTATAATTATTAGTGTTTTCTCACCAGATAATTCTTGCTTATCTTCATTAAATCTCCTCCTTTTAAAACCCACCTGCTTTTCTCTCGTCAAGTGTACACCTTACCACTCCCTGAATTATCTATGTAGACTAACTTTCTAGCTTGAATCCCACCAAACCAAAGATAAAATCCTAGTTTTCCAACTCACAAAAAAAAAAAAAAACAGAGCCAACTAAACCAAGCCTTAAGTCCCTCTAGGTAAGGTCGGCTATATGAATCCTTTTCAGCCAATTTATGTCATCATGGACCATTTCTTTTGACAAATTCAGAGCTATTAAATCCTTACTCAGTATCTCATTCCAAGTTATTTTAGGTCTAGCCCTACCCCTTGTACAGCCCCTCACAATAACTGACTCACTCTTCCTCACTGGCGTACTATGTGGCCTACGTTGCAAGTACCCAAACCATCAGAGTCGTCCCTCCCTTATCTTATCTTCTATAGGAGCTATACCTAACTTACCATTAATGTTCATTCATTAATTTATGTTTCAATGTTATACCACTCATCCATCTAAGCATTCTCATCTCGGAAACTATTACTTTTTGAATATTTTGTTTCTTCGTCGCCTAGCATTCTGATCCATATAGCATAGCTGGCCTTACAGACATCCTAGAGAACTTCCCTTTTAATTTTAAGGGTATTCTATGATCACAAAGCACACTTGAAGCACTTCTCCAATTTACCCAACCTGCTTTAACTCTATGCATTACATCATCTTCAATTTCTTCTTCAGCTTGCACAATAGATCCAAGATATCGAAATCTACAAGTGCTATTTATTTCTTCATCATCAAGTTTAACTTTGTCTCCAATACTCCTTCTACTATTACTAAAATTACATTTCATATATTCTGTCGTATTTCTACTTATCCTAAAGCCTCTAGGTTCCAAATCTTCTCCCCATAATTCTAACTTAGCCTCTACTCCGCCCCTAGTTTTGTCAATCAATACAATATCATCTCCAAATAACATACACCATGGAACCTCATTTTTTTAAATGCTCTTATCAGTTGGTCCATCACTAAAGCAAAAAGATAAGGGATCAACGCATATCCTTGATGTACACCTATGGTGACTAGAAATTCTCTAGTTTCTCCATATATAGTCCTTACACTAATGATTACTTCATCATACATATCCTTAATGACATCAGTGTACCTACTACATACATCCTTTGTTTCTAAAACCTAAAATAGAACTTCCCTAAGTACCCTATCATATGCATAAATACCATATGCAAGTCCCTCTTCTTTTCCCTAAACTTTTCCATTAATCTTCTTAAAAGATATATAGCTTCTATGGTAGATATCTCAGGCATAAAACCAAATTGATTTTCTAAGACCTTCATTTCTAGCCTTAATCATTGTTCAACTACACTTTCCCACAGTTTCATCATATGACTCTTAAGTTTAATTCCACGAGAGTCATTACAATTTTGAATATCTCCTTTATTTTTGTATATAGATATTAAAGTGTTTTTCCTCCATTCATCTGGCATTTTCTTAGTTTTTATACTTGTTTAAAATAAATTAGTTAATCATATAATTTCGTTATCACCTAAACATTTCCAAACTTCAATTGGGATGTTATCCAGTCTTATAGCTTTTCCAATTTCCATCTTTTTTGGGACAACCTTAACTTTATTAACTCTATTTTTGCAAATAAATCTCATATTTTAACTTCGCCTTCTTTCTTTTATGTCTTCATCCTTAACCAAGACAATATCATCCTCACTTTTTATACATTTTACATTCCCTAAGTCCTTGCTCTTCCTTTCTCTGACTTTAGCAAGTTTAAATATATCTCTTTCCCCTTCTTTTGTACCTAATCTATCATACAAACTATATAATAACCTATGTTTAGCTTCACTAATGACCTTTTTCGCATCTTTTCTCGCCTCTTTATGATTTTCAAAGTTATCCATGTTTCTACATTTTTGCCACATTTTATACCAAAATTGTCTTTACGGCCTTTTGGACATCTTTATCCCACAACCAACTTTCTTTGCTATTCAAGAATCTTCCCCTTGATTCACCTAAAACCTCTTTTGCTACCATTTTAATAAAGCTAACTAATCTACTCCAAAGAGTATTTGTATCTATCACATCCTCTATTTTCCAATCCCTATCTTTGATCATTTTATCTTCAAATTTTATTATATTTTCTCCCTTTAGGTTCCACCACCTAGTTCCCTTACACTGGTCTATTTTATCCTTTTTCTTCCATTTTTTAATACATATATCTAACACTAAGACTATATGTTTTGTGGTTAGGCTTACATCCGAAATAATTTTACAATCCTTGCATGATAAACAATCTACCCTCCTAGTTTTCCAACTCAGAAGAAATAAAAGTTTTAGAACCAGACTCTTAAGGAGTAGCATCGTATTTATTAGATCTTCCTCCTTCCATCGCCTGTACTTTACTTTTATAAGGACTCGAAGCATCCCTCATCACAACCAAATATGTTATTTGAAGCTAAGCACAATTTCATATCACCTTGAACTTCATTTTTCGAAGATGGACGTTGTTCAACTTGTTGTTGCCCTGAAGGATGGTGAACCCCCATATCCTCTCAAGTCATAGGCTAAAAGGCTCCCTTATGTTCAGAGGGTTGCACAATCTATAAAAGATTCCCGATTACCTAAGACCGTTTTGAAATTTAAAAAAAAAAAGTGTTTGCTTTTGAGGATCCTAAACCAATAAGCCTATCAAAGAGTTTAACAAACTCTATTTTTTTTTCCAAACAATCAGCCCAAAATATATTAATTAACAATACACCAAGACCAACTCATTCTAACTTCGTCGTCTAATCTTCCACACAAGAAACAATATCTGCCTCTGTCTTTGTCTTCCCTATGTCCACATGAGAAATTCTAGCCACCTCTGATTTCCACTATTGAGTCAACAACGTCACCTTCAATGCCATCGATTGTACTTGAGAAGCTATCTAAATGAATTCCTATTGTGCCCTTCCCCACATCAAGCACAAACCTTTTCCTCCATGTTCCCAAAAATCAATAAATCTTCACCGTCGCCTACACTTCCAGCAACAACCTAACTCCATGAATGATTTTCATAGAACTTCTTGCTATCTACTCCATTCGAGTCTAACCAACAAGAACTCCACAAAGCAACAAAAGCATCCCCAAATTGAGACCACACTTCCCTTTTTAGCCTTTCAAGAACGAAAAAGGAATCTAACCTCTCCAGTCATGCCCAAGTCCATGAAATTCCCTACCCTAGTTACATAAATATCCATACAATAATCAACATAACCCCTGGAACACTCGAAATCCCTTGCCCGACTTACTAGCAAAATCCAACAACCCCTAAGAAAACCATGAATCAGCTCTTAAAGAAAGTCGTACCCAACGATTGCACTTACGGTTCTTCTTAAAAACAAACAAAGCTCCAATCTTCCCTGCCTTATCCAATCTCAAATGAAAGTCTTCCTTTTGATCTATATTTGCATAGAGCGAACTCCATCAATAAGTAGTAACATGATAATAGAAAAAATAGAGAAGGGTGATGAAAGGGCGAGAGCGCCAGAGAAAAAACCATTGCCTTGCTCATCCACCTTGCCTTTGTCAACGCACCAAACTTGGGGATTCCTCTAATTCTTTTAACAAAAATTCTATTAAAGATTCTTTTCAGGAAAAATTTATCACTTGTAGAAAATCTAGGTGTTATTGCAATGTAATTCATAAATTTCATTTTTTGATAGGAAGAAGTGGAGCTTGTCAATTGACTCAGATTTATGCCAAAGCCTTGCAACCATACCTAATCTTAAGCAACGCTCTTGTTTAGGGTTCTAAGTTGGTTTATTGGATATTTCTACTTGTTTGGATCATCAAGGGGGCAAGTAGAAACTCACACTTTTACTTTAATTTCATACAAAAGTATTGGACTACTAGTCAACATGTCTTGACAATGACAACTTCCTTTACATAAATGTTTTGATGAAGAATTTCTTTATAAAATTTATCAAAAATGATGATTAATTAAGTACCAAATAGAATAAACTATTAGATAGATAAGGAGAGTAGCAAATTTTCTATTAAAAATAGGAGCAAAAGATGATATTTATGGATGAATCTTTCCATTTATCTATGCTCAGTTCATAAAAGTTAAGTTTATGAACTAATTTACGACACTTGCATATACTCTTTGCTTTGAAAATTTGTTTCCATTGCTTATGGAGTGTTAGAATGCATGTTTATGAATATAATTACGATATATAATATATGAAATTGCACTTGATCCGATAGTGTCTTTTAGGTTGTATTTGCTAAATAGTTGTATCTTACCACCTTCTCCTCCCCACAAATGTTTAAGATAATGAAAGAGCTTGCAAGATTGAGTACTAATATTTATTGTCTTTGAAGTTTAGTATGTTATTGGATTTTCTTTGAGGATTAATTGGCAACATGTACTATTTTTTTATTGAACTATCATTTATTGGATGTTGTTATTTATGCAAATGTAGAGAACTATTCTTCTTTAAGGATTAAGAACTATTCTTCTTTAAGGATTAATTGACAATATATAGCATTTGTTTTTATTGAACTATCATTTATTGGGTGTTGTTATTTATAAAATGTAGTGACTTGTTTGCCAAAACAAGACAGATGTGGTTCTTCTAGTAGTTTATGTTGATGACATCATCCTCATCATTGGCAATGAGTCAGTGACCAAAGTGTGATTGTGAACGTCAATAAGTGGCTTCACGAAAAATTTCAAATTAAGGACTTGGATACTTTGGGTTACTTTCTTGGTATTGAGATTTACTGTGTGAAAAAGGGTTTTCTAACTAAGACTAGTGTTTTGGGAGCTAAATTGGTTGATACTCCTATTAATCCCAATGTTAAGATGTCTTGAGATGTTGGACTGGAATTTGAAGATAAAACGCCGTAGTTGATTGTCAAGTTGATCTACTTGACTCGCTAGACCTTACATATCCTTTGTTGTGGGGGTGGTGAGTCAATTTATGGAAAATCCTGAACAACCACACTGGGATGCTGTTTGTGGGATTTTGAGGTATCTCAAAGGCTTTTTTGGTAGAGGTTTGATAAATAAATGTAATAGAACCTGTGCGATATGGGATATTTTGATCCATATAGTGCTAGCTTGGTTGATGATCGAAGTTCTACTATGTACATTTGTCAGAGGTAAACTTGTTACCTACATAGCAAGAAACTACTATAGCCAGATCTAGTGCTGAAGCAGAATACCGAACTATGGCTCATACTATGAGCAAGTTTATATGTTTGAAGTCTCTTATGTCAAAGATGGGATTCTTGGTTAAGAAGCCCATACATATGTTTCACAATAATCGAGCTACCATTTATATTTCTAGCAACCCAATGTTTCATGAGAGGACAAAGCACATTGAAGTTGAGTGTCATTTTATGAGGGATGTGGCCCTTCCACTTTGGTGTAGTTGTAGTTTTTTATTGGTACTGAATGAACATATCAAACAAAGGCGAGCAGTATAAGCCCTTCCCCGGCCTGGGAAAAGCAACGAACTCTAGAAGCTAGGGCTTTGTTCACCTTTGGACACGAACACTATTCCGTTCTCAACGAGAAGAGCTACACTATCACCTGACTTATTCCATTAGCCTAGAGTAAAGACTTATTAAGACTTTCCAAAAGATAGTATCCTATTGTTAAGTAAACCACTGCATTGCTGGTATGCGATTGAAGTATTTAATGCGATATCTGTAGTTACAAGAGATCGAAGTTTTGTGTCAAGTGTAGCAAACGACAGTTGTTAGTTTTGTCTCTTTATTAGTTAATTTGGTATCGTTTATTAATTGCGCATATTAAGGGTAGTCCTGGTGAATCTCGTCCATCTATGGTTCCATGTCTCCTTTGCTTTACCTTTCATCGTTCTCGTGCAATACAAGTCTTTCTGTACTGTACTATCTCCCAATCTTCCTTTCCTTTTCTTCTTCTTACTTCTTCTCTAAGGAGTAAGCAAGTAAACTAGCAAGTAAGGTATGCCGCTTTCTTTCTCTTTTGAGCCCCAAAAGGGATTGGGGTTTTGGATCCTCAGGAAATCCCTTTTCTTAATACCCTTATTCCCCCTTCATTCGGAGCTGCCGTAACTTGGGCTCATCATGCTATACTTGCGGGGAAGGAAAAACGAGCAGTTTATGCTTTAGTAGCTACCGTTTCACTGGCTGTCAAATTTGTGGATCAGCTAGGTGATGTTTTGACAAAGGCTTTATTTAAGCCAGCCTTGTCTAGTGGTTGTAACGAACAAAGGTGAGGTGATATTTACAAACCTCCAACTTGAGGGGGGGTTTTAGAAGAGAGGTTTTTTTAGTAATTATGTCGTGTAAGCATGGGTACTTTTGTCTTTCAAGTTTTTTTATTGTTAATATATAAAAGGTTAGACCTAGAGGCTCTCCAGAAAACTGCTGCCTCCTTCTTTCTCTTTCTTTCTTCTTTTCTTCTGTTCTTCTCTTCTTTTCTTCTTCTCACCTCCATCTCTAACTTTAAAACACCTTGAATTAATTAATTCAGTAAAATCTAAGGTTTAGTTGTTTATATGTTTCCTTATTATTTCACTTTCCTTTATTGAATTGATAGTATTTGGTTCTTGATCTAAATTCCCTATTTCTTATTATTGCGCTTTCCTTTTCTAACTAGAAGGATATCTAAGTCTTAATCTTGTTTCCATATTTTCATTTATGCACTTCCCTTGTTGGACTAATATATTATTTAAGCTTTAATTTTAGATTCCTTACTTCTAGGGTTAGATTTTACTTGTCAAGGTTTCTTTTTAGGCAATACCATAGATTAGGGTTTCCAAATACATCAAAACTCACAAAAAAAATCGAAATTTTTTTGAAAAAATCAAGAAAGATTCACCTTTGTATATAAAGTATGAATCTTGGTTTTTTACTTGCTTGTTTTGGAGAAATAGGAATCTTATGACTTAGGAAAGTTGTATTTTGATTTTAGTAGGAAATATCTTTCATCATTGAACAAGTTTTGATCTACTATATTAATTATCATAGTGTTTGTGATCCCCGCTTGAATGTTTTGAGGTGGGTCGTCATTTTTTGCTTTGCATGGGAGATGTTTGCTTAATGTATCTTATTTCATTTCTAAACTTGCTCTTGCATGGTCATATCTAATTTAAACCTAAAGAATCCTAATTGAGTTCACTTGAAGATGGATGCCCTAGAGGGATGCACTAGCACCCGCTTAGGGTTTCTTGAGGTGAGGGAATACCTGTGTTCCATATTGGACTACCGTGAGGAGTGCAAGATGACCCTAAATGAAAGGGTAATAAAGGTTAATTAATGGAGAATTAATTTGAATAGGTGATTATACATGACTTAGTAGATACCATTCGTGTGACGGGTGTGTAGGGGGAACTAGTACCTTTCCCCTGCATTACTCTACTCCCCAACCTAACCTGATTACACAAGGCGTCTCCATCAGTTCATTGGCCCTAGGTAAGCTTGAAGACCAATTAATTAAAAATAAATTAGGTGATCTAACCACAAATAAGTTAAATATAATGTTAGTGGCCACTCCATAGAACCTAAACACAATTATAAACCACAAAAATCTTTTAGGGTCACCATCCCCATCGAGACATCAAATCCCCGATTCGCACATGTTGGCAGCTTGACAACTTTGTTGGAGATGCAAAGGATGTTAGAAAGTAAAGTTGAAATAGCCATGTATGATCACCAACCAAATTAAATTCCTTTTATTGTTATTTAACAACAATGTTGTTGAATTGATTATGCTTAAGGGTTAAGGGAAATCTTAAGTTTCATAGTTTTACTACACAAGCACAAGCCTTATAGGAATAACTAGGGGGCAAAGTATTGATAGCTCTTGTAAAGTTGTAGTCTCAGGATGGGTGCATGAAACGCTCCCGCTCAAATTGAACCCTCTCCATTTGTAAACTGTAAAGGTTGAGGATTGGAACTACTAGTTCATGTTTGGGCAATAGAATGGGCAATTTGCGAACCTTTACCATTAGGGTTTAGAACCAACCATGCATATAGTTGGCTATAGGATACCATCGTACTATGAAGGATCCCCTTAGAATAGATTCCCTAGTTTAAAGATCTACAACCTACGTTATCACAGGGCTTTCTTTGTTCAGCTTTCAGTATTCTCTAGATTTTTCCAAAGTGTATTCATGTATGTTATGACATCTTGCACTTTCTTAATTGGGACCATTGCACATCATCATAGAGATAATCTCATATCATCTCACAATTGCATCAATGTAACTAAGCTAGTCAGTTTTAGTATAGTAACACATGCATTAATCATCATGCATGATCATAGAAGGAACACCTAAGAGGGCTGCCTTTGGAAGCATAGTACAACCATTCATTATAGCATAATCCACGCATGGGGCCTTTTGAGTTTGCACCAAATCCAACCATTTATCAATTCATTAAGGGTGGAAAGCCTTTAGCATACGAAGAACTTGGAACCTCTCAACAAGAGCTTGCATCATCAATTCATGGTTCATTGCATGTATTGTAAAAACTTCTCTTTCTTTTTTATTTCATTTCATTCGTAATTAGAAAATAAAAATAAAAATAAACCACTTTTTTTCAAAAATTGTGCCTAGTTATGAGTATATTGTGAAGCATTTCATAAGAGCCTCATTTAATGACCAAGAATCACACTACAGAACAAGACATGAGGAGGGATTCACACTAACTTTTATTTCTACTTTGTATACTTGCCATCACTATTTCCATTTAAAATAGCAAAGGCCCAATTATGGCATCTTTCAGCTTCATTATGCTTTCTATTAGTATTCCTATTTAACCTAGCTTATAGCCAATAATTGCAATCTTTGCATTGCCCATTATGAAGGGGAGCTCAAACGAAACAGTAAGGTTGTCACCATGTGACCTCAAGGTCACAGGTTCGAGGCATGGAAACGGCCTCTTGCAAAAATGTCAGGTAAGGCTGCGTACTATAGATCCATTGTGGTCCGCCCCTTCCCCAGACCCCGCATACGCTGGGGCTTTGGGCACTAGGCTGCCCTTTTGTATTGCCCATTATCACCTTCATTAATAAAGCTATTGCATTTCAGTGTGCTAATTGTGGGTGTCAAGAAATGGTGAACATCAAGCATAAAGGTCACATTTTCAACCAGCATTTATATTCCAGTTTCACACATTTCCATTGCACAAATAAGTAAAAGATTCTACAAAATGAGCAGTTGAACTTTGGGATGAAGAACGACCTTCACTGAGCTATCCATATAAAATTCATAAATCCCATTGATGTCCCAATTTGAACCTACATACTGAGGTGCAAACCCTAGACTAAAATCGCCACCATAATAAGGCAAACATGTTGATTGTCGTAACATCCAAGGATGAGGACTTCATTTAACCCCAATTTGTAAAAGAAAAAAGGATTTGTTATAGAAGCCACAGTAAGTGTTATTCAAGAGGCTACTCATTATGTGATAGGCCCATTTGAAAGATTATCCAACAAAAATTGATGTACCATGGCTCTGAGTTAGGACTAGTGATAGATCCCCATCAATTGCCCAAATTTATAAAACCTATTTCTTTCTATAACCCTGACTCTCCATGTTACAAGGGTATGGGGCCCAAGCTATGTTATCCCAATGTTTGAAAAAAGTTCAAAAAAAAAAAAAAAAAAAAGAGGCAAGAATAAAGTGGAAAAAAAAAAAGCATGTATGGGATATAACCATGGTCTTAAATTTCCATGAAATTGTTGAAATTTTCATCGAAATTTCCAATTTCTATCACCCTCAAAATCAAAATGGTAGTTGATTTCTGTCTTGCATAATTTCCGTCAAAACCTCAACAAATCATCCGAAATTTATCGAAATCTGGAAATTTTAGCGAAACTTGTCGAAATAGGCAGAGTAACAAGATTGTTCTCCGAATTGTGTATGTAAATGATATTATTGCTACAAGGAATGATAAAGAAGAAATGGAGAATCTGAAACTAAGGATGGCCCGATAATTTGGGATCAAATACCTCGAAAATATAAAGTATTTTCTAGGAATAGAAGTTGTCATATCTAAACGGGGTATTTTTATCACTAAAAATAAATATGTTCTTAATCTATTAAAAAAGGTCAGTATGGAAGGAAGTTGACCATCAGGAACTCCAATTGAAGCAAATGCCAAGCTAAGAGTGAATGAAGGGGGTGGAGCAGTTGATAAGGGAAGATATCAAAGGTTAGTTGGTAGATTAATTTACCTATCATATATTAGACCTGATATTGTTTTTGGTATAAATTATGTGAGCAGGTTCATGCAGTGCCCTAGTAAAAAACATATGAAAGTAGTGAATAGAACCCTAAGGTATTTGAAGTCATGCCTAGGAAAGGGCATCCTATACAAAAAAACATGATTACTGAATGTATAAGTCAATACCAACTCAAATTGGGCAGGATGATAGAAGATACACTACAGGATACTGTGTGTATATGGCGGGAAACTTAGTTACATTGAAAAGTTAGAAGCAAAATGTTGTTGCTAGATCTAGTAAAAAAGCATAATTCCAAGCCCTAGAAAAAGGACTAGATGAGATATTGTCAATTAAACTAATCCTGAAAAACCTATGAATGAACATCTATGGAACCATGAAGCTTTACTGTGACAACAAGTCAGCAATTTCATTAGCTCACAATCCAGTACTACATGAAAGAACTAAACATATTAGGATTGATAAACACTTCATTAGAGAGAAAATTGAGTCTGGAGAAGTGTGCATGCCATATATCCCTACAGCTTAACAAGTGGCAGATCTGTTTACTAAAGGGTTATACACGAAGACTTATGAAGCTCTAGTGGACAAGATTGGAACGATTGACATCTATTCACCAGCTTGAGGGGGAGTGTTGAAGATCTACTGCATATGGAAAGCTACCATTCTCGGCAACTTTAAATATAGACTGTGCCGAGAATCACATTTAGTGTGTCCTAAAATTAGACTTGCCTTATTAGCTATAATTTCCTAAAATAAATTGTATAGAGTGTGACTTGATTTCTTTCTATTTATAGGCACCTGAATTTATGTATAAAAGCAGCAGTATGTAATGACGTTATACACAACATAATACAAAAAAGTCGTTTGTTGGTTTTTTTCTACTTGGATGATAGGTGTTTATATACATGGTTAGGTCCAAGACCCAATAAACTTAAGCTTTTAGGTCAAGTTGGTGCTCACCCATGTGTATCAAGTCTACCCATAGACTCCTCTAACGCTAACAAGTGGTATCAGAGCAGGCAGTTCATAACTATGGGCGAGTGACAACATAAAAGTCGAGACATGAAGCTAATTCTTCTGACATGCTAACAGCTAAAAAACCAAGTGTGTGACCGAGGCCAATAAGGATCATCTAGGCCTGAAAGATGGAACCGAATAGGGTCAAGACGTGGGTGGTAGGATTGGTTTAGAGACACTTGGAATGCAATCCGAGGCACGTTAGGTGCAATGATAAGGCACACTTGAGCAACTGCTGGAGAATTGGGTTTGCTCTCACAAGGGAGACGATTTTGGTTCAATGGGGAGCGCTTGGAACTCACAAGTGAGGGGGAGATTGTTGAGAATTCTACTTATAAATTTGTCCCACATTGAAAAAATAGAATGGATGATGGGTGCTTATATTGGGCCCAAGACCCAATAGGCTTAAGCTTTTGGGTCACGTTGGTGCTCACTCATGTGTATCAAGCCTACCCATAGACTCCTCTAGTGCTAACAAGAAGTCATAAGGCATCACAAGGTTTGATATTTTGGCAAACAAATTAATATTAAGTGGTGGAACAGCATGAATTTAAGCAATTTGACAAAATTGGTTGTATCCAAATAGTTCGAGAAAACTCACAACTAAACAAGTCTCATGACCAATCATAATTCTTAACGGAAAAAGCTCAAATGCAGGCAAGGATTGGCTCAGCAAAAACTAGAAAAGAAATGCTTCAGATCCTTAATGAATCTATGTTTGCCTGCTCAAGTGAAGACAACACTTCCAAAACAAATTATTTGCAGAACAATGATAAAGATTGCTTTGGAATCAATTTTTTAAGAGAATAAGGGTTGTTGACATAAATTGACAAAAGAAATGAAGCAAAAACCCTAAAAAAATAAAAATAAAGTAGATGCCCTGAAAAAAAGCAATAAAGAAGATGCCTTGACAAAAGCAATAAAGTAAAGAGATTTCTAAAGAGTGGCTCTCCATCGGATAAGAAAGGAATGGTTCTGAATGTTTCAAGGGATGAAAGCCCCGTCTATAAATGAGAAGAGGAACCACAGCTGAAGGCAAATCAAATTCGGAACACCTTAACACATACTCTCCATCCTCTCGATCCTCTTGTACTCATTATCCACTTCCTGTATATATTTTCAAAAAAGCTATATTGTATTAGAAAATCCCAAAATCCCCCTATATTCTCCCAATGAGACTATCTTGTACCCACACCAGACCAAGGAATCAATATTGTACCATCGCTGGAATTTTGAAGTCACTAAAGTAAGACCATTTCATTTAGCCATTATTTTGTTTGTTTCCTATTTACATTGTTATTATTATTATTTGTATTATTTATATTATATTGCGTTTGTATTATACTATCATTGTTATTCTATTTGTATCACCTGGGTGTTAAAATTGGTATCAAAGCAATCAAGCAAAATCAAAATAAAAAACAGATAATAATGCCTACCATCTAGCAAAGATTTGTTGTCACACTAAGTTTTTTACATCTTTTGTCAAAACATATTTAGCTAACTTACAATCAACCCTTTAAAGGACTTTTTTATTTAATAGGTCATTTTGGAATTTTGTGCCACACAAAACTATTGCTAGTATTTCTTTTTTGACAGTGGAATATTTCTTTCGAGTCTCATTCCATCCTCCGAAGTGATTTCTAGTTTCTATTTATTGTCAATTACCTGTTTTTGGATTCCACCATACCAACTTTTGAGGCATCAGTCCCAGCAATTTTAAAAGTGTGTGGATTACAAATTGTGGTACAAGGGAGATTCTTGACATTTTTCTATATTTCTTTGACTATATTTGTGTGGATGGAACACCATTGTGGAGGATCCTTTATTAGTCTGGCATAAAAAGCCTTATAGATTTTTCTTAGGTCTTTGTAAAAATTTGAGACAGTTCAAACATCCTAGAAACCTTTGAAGTTGTTTTTCCACTATGATTTCATTTGGAAATTTGTCAGCAAATTCAATACTTCTATTAATAGGAATGATTGTCCCACTCTCTATGTTGTGGCCAAGGAATGTAATTTTTGTTTAGAACAAAACAACTTCTTTTTCCGACACCACTAAATTGTTTTCCTTAATTACCTTCAAGAAAGTGTTCAGATGTTTAAAGTGTTTTTCTAGATTTCTTGAACAAAAAAACTAAGACATCATCAATATAAATAGTTATAAAATCTTCATAAGGATAAAATATGTCATTCATGATAATTTCGAACTCACTTAGTGCATTTTTTAGTCCAAAGGGCGTCACATTCTATTCATATTGACCAAATGGAACTGTAAAAGCAGTTTTATATTTGTCCTTTTCAGCAATTTGGATTTGCCAAAATCATGATTTCATGTCAAACTTAGAGAAAACCTTTGCACTACAAAGTCGCTTCAATAGGTCTGATTTATTTGGTATTGGATATCTGATCCATCTTAAGACTTTGTTCAAGGGTTTATAGTCAATTACAAATCTGGGAGCTCCTCCTTCAAATTCTGAAGCTTTTTGTACATCAAACACGGAGCAGCTCCATGGAGATTTAGATTTTCAAATAAGCTTTTTGTCAAGAAGATCTTGGATCTCACTTTTACAATAATCTAAAATCTTTTTGGACATTTGTATTGGTCTAGCTTTGATTGGGATATTTTTCTCAAAGAAGTTCTTTTTATAAGGTAACTTTATTATATGCCTCTTTAGTTCTCAAAATGCATTAGGGAGCCCAGAGCATATTTCTTTACTCATCTAAGTTTTAATGACTTCAAATTTGTTTTGAAAAGTTTTTTCAACAAGTCTGTATTCAATTTTGTTCATAAGCTAAATCATCTTTTAAGAAAGTAATTTGACTTTCTTTGTCTTTAATGATAGAATGATCTGTTAAAACGTTGTGCATGGGCAAATATGAATAAAATATTTTTGTTCTTGAATCTTGTCTTAATCCCTTCCCTTATTATTTGAAATGGTGCAAGAAGTTATAAAAATGGTAACCCTAAAATTATAGGATGTGATACGGTTTTGACTAGAATAAAACTTGTTTTGAAACATACACCATCGTTGTGGACTTTTGCTATCAGTATTTTATAATTTATTAGGAGTTTTGTTTGTTTTCCCTATATAATGTTTCTATGGATTTTCTAAAATATTTGGTTGGGATTAAGCCTTCTCTTATGCAATTCAGGTATGCTCCTGAAACTATCAAAGCAGTAAATTTATTAGGGAAATTAGAATCGATTCTGATTTCAACTTCACAAAACCATTTTTGAATTACTATCTTGTCCAAGAGGTTGATGAATGTTTCTTATTCTTCTTCATCTTCTTTTTGTTTATTATCTCTAACTTCTCTTTCCTCTACTGAGTTAATGGAGGAAAATCCTCTTTTATTTTGCCATTCTTGGAGCTCAGTGGTTATTTCTTTGAATCTTTTTACTTCTTGCTTAGTGTTGTTTAATTCAGTCCAGAGATCTTGAATGGTGGTGTGCCTAGCTCTATCTTTATATTTTCTCATAACTTCTTCAAAACTAGGGAATTTAGAATTGTCCCATTCACTTGTTTGTGTTGAATCTCGTTCTATCATTTGCCTAAGCTTGTATAGATACCTAGTTTTTTGTATAGGAGCATCAATCTGGTCTATCATTTCTAGAATTACTCCATAGTTCTTTTTATCAAAAGTGTTTATCTCTTTGTGACACATACAAAATTCTTTTTTATGTCCTTCGTTATCTAACTCTTTTTCTGAAGTTGTGAGGGATTCTATGCCATTGATTAATAAGAGATTATCATCAATCTCAGGATTCTGATTCATCACTACAAAATGCCATGATAAGTTTATCTTTAATTTCTTATCCAACAAAAATAAGATTTATTTTTTGTTTTAATTTGCATATGTTGGCATAATGTCCTTTTTCTCCACAAATATAACATCTATCCTTTCTCTTTCCTCTTGTTTCTCTAGATTTTCTTTTGTAGTTAATTGAATCTTTCTTGTCTTTTGTCTTATACCTTCTTTGCTTCTTCTAATATTTTCTTTCAGGAAATCTGTATCTCTTAGCCATCCTATTTTACCCATAGTGGAGGTCCTAAAGCTTTTCAAAGCCAAATTGTTCACACCAGCTTTCTAATCCTTTCTTAGTTTTCATTCTTTGTTTTTCTAATTGATTTTTTAGACTTAAGTAATTACAAAGTTATAACCTACTCATGTTTATAACATGTAATATTCCACCATATGTCCATTCTTCTAGGTTTAATTGCAGTGGTCTATGTTCACCAGTTTCTTTATAATCTTTCATTTTGTTTCTAACTTTTGTCGCAAAGAGGATTGGTAATCCTAAACTAAATTTATATTTCCAATAAGAAGCCCTACAATCAGTTTTCTGCATAACATTGGTCAGGAAAATGTCTTTGTACCATTTGAAATCTAATAGTTTTTGACATTTAAGGTTTTGTAAGAGTTTAGATTGTCTTTCATTTAGAAAGGTGGGATTTCCTACAAAATGAAATATAATTGTGAAGCATAAGGTAGTTATTCCTTCATGAATTAAATTTCCAATTTCTGCTTTTTAATGGTATGCCACCGTCCCACCTTATAATTGAAAAAGTTATAGTTGTCCTCTGATCATTAGTGAGGTAATTTTCCCACCAGGTGTGGAGTTGACCTTCAAAACCCATAACTAAGGCTTTGACTGCCTCGGGGACAAATTGTTTTTGTTTTTGTATACAAATTTGTCCTACAATGAACATTGTTTGACTAATACAGTTATTTGATATTCAAAAAGGCAATCAATATTGCATTGGTGACATTTATTGCCGAAATAAGCTCTAAATGGTAAACTTTCTTCATATTGTAAATATGGGGTTGTAGGCTTATAATAATTTTTTTTCTAGGAGACTGGTATAGTATAGTTGTCAGTGGCTCTATTTGTAAGTCCTACGGGGTTTAAAGTTTTCTTTTTGAATATTTATTCAATCTCAGAAATATTAGTTTGAAAATCTTCTTGGCTATTCTTCACTGATTTTTTCATCAAGAGCTTGTATGTTCTTAGAGAAAGAGGGAATTTAAGAAAGTTTTTTTTTCTGTTTGGCTTAAAATTTCTTCTTTGTCGAAACATCCTTTTATGTATGAAGGATCAAGGATCTTGAATCCTATTCCTAATTCTCCTTTCTTTTCTTTTTTCTTCCCTTGATTACTGTTTTGAATGAATAGAAGAGTTTGTGGTAGATGGATCTGTTTGGATTGTTGTTTTGGATTTTGTTTGTATTTTTATATTTTATTTATTTGTTTACCCATCTTATCTACTTTTTCAATTTCATAATTTTCTGTTCTATCTAATTGCTCTCCTATAGTGATAAGTACTCATTTGTATAGTTGTTTTGTTTAACCATAAATTGCAGACATTGCATTGCAAGTTGTATTGGATCTAGATTGTCAACCATTGCAAAGGGGAGGCCTTGGATCTCATTGTCTTTATGTTGGAGATAGATTCTCTCTCTTAGGGGATGATTTCCTATAATAAAATCATTACCTGTTTTCTAGATTTTTCCTATCTTATCAAAAGTAGAGCAATTTTTTGTAAGAAAGTGATATTCTTTTTTAGATTTCTCATGTCTTCATACCCTTTATTCCTAAATTTTCCAATTTTTTTCCCTAGGATTCTTTTGGAAAAATTCTTTTCTCAATGTTTTTCTCTGATAAAATTTTTTTCTAAGTTATTCTTTGTCTATCACAAAGTCTTTATCTAAAAAATTGCATTTCTAGGTTTGAGATTGTGTTAGAGAGAGGTTTTGTTCGGATTCTTCATAACTGGTTGGGCAATTTGTTCTTCTATTTGAATTCCTTTCATTTTCATAAAAGGATCTTCCCTTGATGCCGATGATCTAGATTTCTTAAAGTCTGTGATTATGTGTCTTGGAACCAAAAAGGATCTTTGTCTAGAAATAGTTGGTCTAGTATAAATATTGTCAACAAATGAGACAAACACTACATTAGGTCTTAACAAACTCTACATAACAGACTCTACATCTGATCTTTCTCTTTGAAATCTAATCCCTGAACCGAAAAGGATCTTTGTCTAGAAATAGTTGGTCTAGTATAAATATTGTCAACAAATGAGACAAACTCTTAACAAACTCTACATCTGATCTTTCTCTTTGAAATCTAATCCCTATATCTCCGGACTCATATTTAATATCTCCAAATGATCTATTTTGGAGGTTGAACTTGTGGAGGAAGGACTCTTTGTTTGTCCCATTGGTCTAGTAAACTTATTTAATCCCATCTAACGGTCTTTTTAACTTATTTAATCCCATCTAACAGTCCTCTTCTTCTTCTTCTTCTTCTTCTTCTTCTTCTTCTTCTTCTTCTTCTTCTATTTAATATATCCTCCAAATAAGTGATTTGAAAGGCAATTTTTAGGCACGCCTCTTGAGGCATTTTAGAGCAAAAACGCATCAAGGTGTATGTGAAAAGGCGTAACTCCATAAAGGCGTACGCATTAGGCAAAAGAGCGTACGTCTCAGGCAAAACCATCGCCTTTTTACGCCTCAGCGTCAAGGTGTATACCTTCTCGGTATTCTGGGTTAAAACACATTTTTAAGGCCAAGTCCCAGAACGCACTGAAACCCTATCCTCCCTCTCTCTCCCTCAAAGCTTCTTCTCCTCTACTCTGTCGACGAAGCCTCGACGAAGCTTGAAGAAGCCTCTGCTCTCTCTTTCAAAGCCTCGACGAAGCTCGACGAAGCATTTGCTCTCTGTCGAAGCCTCTGCTCTCTCTTTCATAGCCTCAACAAAGCCTCTGCTCTCTCTCTTGAAGCCTTTGCTCTCTTTTTCGAAGTCTTTATCTGACGGGCAGAGAATTATGTTTTTATTTGTTTCTCCATTATTCTAACATTTTTCTCATTTTTAACTATATACAAATCTTTTTATTTATTAATTATTTTAAAAAATATAATCCCAAAATGCTTACGCCTCGCCTTACACCTTCGCCTTTTAAAACACTGCTCCAAATGATCTATTTTGGAGGTTGAACTAGTGGAGGAAGGACTCTTTGTTCAGCCCGTTCGTGTGGTAAACTTATTTCATCCCATCTAACGGTCTTCTTCTTCGGTTGAACTTGTGGAGGAAGGACTCTTTGTTTGGCCCGTTGGTCTAGTAAACTTATTTCATCCCATCTAGTGATCTTCTTCTTCTTCTTCATCTAATGGACTCTTTTTTATTAATATCATTATTATTATTATTTTTTTAATATTATTATTATTAATGCATTCGGTAATTTTGTTTTTTATTCTAAAAATAATAATAATTGAAATACCTTAGAAAAATCAGCAAAAAATCTTTACTTTCAGTACCTTTTGTGATGCTTAGGTTACTATTATTAGTTAATATTCTTGTTACTAGTGTCCTAATTTTCCTTATCTAAAAAAAGAAAAATCTCCAAAAATCCAAAAAAATAAAATAAAATTTGCACATAATTTCTAGAAATAGATTCTAGGGTTAATTTTTAAGTTCTAGGCTGTTTCTTTCCTTGTGTTTTCATAATTTGGGTTTCCAATTGCGGCTCAAAAATTAAAATAAAAAATCCAAAATCCAAATAAATAAATAAATAAATAAAATTGATTGTTCTAGTACATAAATCTTTCTTGTTTTTAGAGTCTAACTCATTTTTATGTCCATATCCATATATTCTATGTATCCTCTCACAAACTTTATTGTCCTTACCAATGTGTCCATTCAAGTTAGATGAATGTTTTCATAGACCCTAGTATCCCTTGAATCATACTATCCATATCTTCCTAAAATTGTCTCTTAAGGTTTTCTACTAAGCTTAGTTGGGGAACATAAGCTCTAATGACATTTATTATCTCTTGACCTAAAGCTATTTTTTTAATAAAATAAAATATATTAAGAAAGAGAATGTACAATCATATTGAGGATGCTAAATCCTCAAAAAGAAGATAAAAACAAAAGTAAAAATTATAAAAAAGGAAAGAAAAATAAAAGCAAAAAAAAAAAATCTGCTATTGTCAATTAAGAAAACCCCTCTTTAATCCCTTCCCATCATAGTTCACCAAACACTTCAAATTAGCTAGTTCCCTTTGACCCTTCTTCACCTTAGTTTTGCCCCCATCAAACCTAACTTCATTTCCTCCTTGAACAGACAACATAAGGCCCAAGTCATCCAGCAAACCCTGAGTTTCCATGTCTTTACCAGAAATTTCTTGGACTGGAGTAGGCAGAATTCCATCCCTAACCATATGTTCATCTTTTATAACCTCATCTTCAAACATATCAATTCCTTCTAAGCCTTCTAAAGGTGGAGGCAACAGATACGACAGACCCCTGAGTCGATTAGTAGAAGAAATCAGAGGAAAATCCATACTGATCCCGAATATGATCCAAAAACAAACCTCAAAATCACTACTCCCTGCACTATCCTCATCCAAAACATCTCCATGTTTCTTACACAATTGGCTCCTCCAGTATACTTAGAATACCTTTGGAATCTTTCTTAATAATTTATGTGTTTTCTCACCTAACAAATCTCGCTTGTCTCCATTAAATTTCCCCCTTCCAAAATCTGTTTGCACTGCCTTATGGCAGACATAAACCTTTCCACTTCTCAAGTTATCCGACTTAACTCCCTTACCAGCTAGATACCCACCGACCCAACAATGAAGTCCTGGTTTTCAAACTCCCAAGAATTAAGATTCTTAGAAACAGAATCCCCATTTTCACCCCTTAAACTCCACCTATGATACTTCCTGATTCTTGGTTTTCAACCAACCCAGCATGCAGCCTAGACATGCCACGAATGGCATTCTTCTACTAAGATTTGACTAAAAGAGCTAAAAGGAAAATTATGCAGAAACAATTGTGCATACACAGAAAAATGTAAAACAAGTATTACCTGCAAACGTTTTCCAATGGCAACAAATGGTTGTACATCTCCCCGTGTCCCAACAATAAGCATTACAATCTGTAGTGGAGGTATATTTTGCATGTCTATTCCATCAATGGTTTCTCCCTCAACAGCTTCATTAGAAACAACTTCAGTTTCACAATAAAGGTCTTGAGGTTTAATGTCCCCTGGAACTTCAAATTGTACACATCCATCATCTTTAATGGTAGCAAATTTTTTCAACCATTTGAGCTGCAAAACAGTTGATATTTAGCAGTAAATCCATTACTCTTGAGTAAAAACATAACTTCAGTCATAAATACTAACTTGGAAAAAGATTTAAACAGTAGACATTAAACCTGGACTGGCTTCGCTGTTTAATAATTTAACAAAGTTCACTATCCACATTGGGTTACATTTAGACAGGAAATGCATTTTACCTACTCAAATTCCAGTTTAACTTTGAATAAGCCATGGATTCTTGCCAAATTGACCTAGTTTTTTTATATACTTGGATTGTCAAAAGAATATGTACAAAACCTAAGATTTAAATGTTCTTCTTAGAAACATTTTTTAAAAGCTCGTCCTTAGCTTTATTTTTTGAGCAACATGAAACAAAAAAACAAAAAAACAAAAAAACAAAAAAACAAAAAAAAACAAAAAACAAAAAGACATTATTTGTTATCATATCTTTACTTAAAGCCATATTTTCTAACTTGCATATCATTTAAATGTTGGACTTGATTTGTCCACTTAATGCTTGCTAATTGTGTGTTCTAAATCTATTTGGTTGAAGAGTTTTGAAAAACATTAAATACAATATTTTATTAGTTTAGTTGTCAATACTTGTGCTTATCACTTTCATCCAAACAAAAGCGTTAAATGTTTTTCAAACTTACTTTCTTAACTTTAATATATATATTTTTTATAGAATAAGAAACTTTGTTAAAATAAGAAAGAACATACAAGATAAGAAAATGCTCCTAAACAGAACAGAGGTACAAAAAGAAAAAAATAAAAATCAAATACAAAAAAGAAAAAGAAATCAAACTGAATAGCAGTTTTTGCATAAGTTCTCCCAAATAAAGTGACAATCAACTACAATGTGCTTATTTGCTCATAGAAGTCCATGTCGGGGACAATATTAATAGAAGCTTGATTATCACACATCAACTACATTGAACAAGAATGTGAAAACCCCAGCTCTTCCAACAATTTCTTCAACCAAACAAGTTAACATGTAGTGTGAGCCCTGTCCCTATACTCTGACTCAACACTAGACTTGACCACCATGATTTGTTTCTTAGTCTTTCAAAAAATCAAATTACCACTAACAAGGATACAATACCCCAATCATGGATCTTTTGTCGAAATATGACCTGGCCCTATTTGCATCTATATGTCCCTGAATATAAGTGTGACCTTCACTGAAGTGCACCTTTGAGATATCTCAAGATGTGAATTACAGCATCCTTGTGACTCGTTCTTTGAGATCCAACACTTGTTGCAAAAGATACATTTGGTTGAGTGAATATGAGATAGTCCAACTTTTCCAAACAAGTCTCTAGTACCATCTTGCATCGTGCAACAAATCACCCATGTCTTACACTAACTTATTGTCAGGATCAAAGGGTGTATCAACAAATTTGGTTCCAAACAGCCTCATCTCATCCAAAAGATCAAGAACACACTTCTCTATAATAAAGCAACTCCCATACGAAATGTAGATACTTCTGAGCATACCAAAGAAGTACTTCAATGATCCCAAATCTTTGGTCTAAAACTTAGTATGTACAAAACACTTTAGGCCCTAGATGGCTTAATCATCATCACCAATAATTACAATATCATCCACATACACAATAAGAAAAATCATACTAGATGGAGTATGATGATAAAACATATAGTAATCTACTACACACCATCGAAGGCTAAACTCAAGTACTCCAGCAATAGACATCTCTATTTTTCCTCTGGGGAATCTTTAGAATTCCCATTGATTAGCTTTCAACTCTCGAAATTGACTAAACCATATAACAATTTCTTAAGCCAACACACTAAGCTTGACTCCCCCTAAGCAACCAAGGTTGCTCCATATAGACCTCCTAAAGATCATTATGTAGGAAGGAATTCTTCACATCTAACTAATGAAAGACCATAATAAATGGTGGCTATGGAGATAAAACAAATTCAACGAGGGAGAATGTTTTATAATACAAACCATATGCCTAAGAAAATCACGTAGCACCAAGACGCGCCTTCAAACAAGCCACAGAACCATCAAGGTTGACTTTCAAGGCATATATGCAGCAACAACCAACCACATATTTATTAGGAGGAAGCAATACAAATTCCTAAGTATCATTTTCTTTGGGAATTGGTGTTTCTTCATCTGTAGAAACAAATCTAAGAAGAGCAATAGAAGATAAAGCAATAATAAACAATAATAGAAATCTAGGAGCATGACAAGAAGTCATAGAAAACAAAATTGGAGATGGGATGTTGTGTACATGTGCATTTACCTTTCTAAACAGCAATGGGAGGATCAACATCAGGGGAAATTAGATCATTAAACAAGGAAACCAAAAGTGTAGCAATAAAAGCTTGAGGGGACTCTCTTCCCTTGAGCCACTGTCATAAATAGACCTACAAATTAGGATGATTGACGCATTGAGGAGTCAAATTACATGGAAACACAGATGGATGACTCGACAAAGATAATAGAATAGAATCTGGAAGTTTAGGTAAAGGAAAAGACTCGTTGAGGTCATAAGCACTAAGGGGCTGAGAGAAGTAATGTATAGGCTCAGAGAAGGTAACATCGACAAAAATAGAAAAGCGATGCAAAGTAGGTATATAACAACGATAGCCCTTAAAGTGGAGTGAATGGTTATTTAGAGGTGATTTTTTAGGAAATGAGAAGTTAGAGGTGAAATATGAAGTTTAAATGGATAAGAGATAGTGTTTGTAATTCTAAATTTTTTTCGTAGGATAGATAGTGGGAAAATGAGGAAAATGTTTTATTAGTGAGTTGGTGGTGGGTAGGGGGAAAATTATCTTAAATATTAGCATGATTACTTCCGAGATCATCAATTTTTATTATAATTTGTTTCTAAGGAGGATGATAATAGGTCGATGGTGGAAGATTCATAGTGGGACTCCTTGCCTGATGATAAGATAGCTTGATTGGAGAGACCTTTCAAGGAAGAGGAAGTGAGGTCTACCATCTTTGGGATGGAGAGGGATAAAGCACCAAGACCGCATGGTTTCAATGTGGTTTTCTTTCAAGATTGTTGGACAATGGTTAAGGATGACTTGCTGAAGGTTTATAATGAATTTTACTAGAATGCGATTTTAAGAAAGACTCTACCTTTACCTTTATGATTATGACTTTGGTGCCTAAGAAAAGCAACCCTATCAAGATATTTGATTAGACCTATTAGTCTAGTATCCAACATTTATAAAATAAATCATTAAAGTACTAGCTAAAAGGCCGAGTGTGGTGCTTGATAAGACTATTACTAAGGTCCAAAGTGCGTTCCTAAGGTGGAGACAAATCATGGATGTTGTCTAATTGCAAATGAAGTCATTGAGGAAATTTGAAGAAGGAAGAAGAAGGGGCTCATTTTTAAGATGGATTTCAGAACGCCTGTGATAGAGTAAGTTGGAACTTCTTGAATAAGTTTTTTTTTTTTTTTAGCAAGAGTTTTGGAGAGAGATGGCGTAGTTGGATGAAAGGTTGCTTGTTAAATGTCAATTATTCGGTGTTGGTGAATGGTAAGCCTAAATCTTGGTTTAGGTCTACGAGGGGGTTTAGACTAGGGGATCCTCTTTCCCCATTTTTGTTCATTTTAGTGATGGATGTCTCGAGTAGAATGGTTGAGGTCTGTGGAAAGAGGTTTAGTGAAAGAACAAGGAGTGAAAAGGAAGAAGGTTATGGTTTCGCACCTTCAATTTGTTGATGTTACTATCTTTTTCTTAGAAGCTCATAGGCCTCCTTTTTTGAATATTATGGGGCTTCTCGATGTTTTTAACAGGGTATCAAGGTTTAAGATTAATAGAGGACGTGCCTTGGTGCAATGGCAAGTGCCTCTGCCTCAATACGGGTGGTCTCGGGTTCGAGACTTGGGAGCGGCCTCTCCAAAAATGGGGGTAAGGCTTGCCAACATCCACCTCTCCCAGACCCCACTCAAAGTGGGAGCCTTGTGCACTGGGTACGGCCTTTAAGGTTTAAGATTAATATGGCTAAAAGCAATATCACAACAATAATTATGCCTGTTGAGCACGTTAGGGAGTTATCCTTGAAGGTAGGGTTCTTTGTCTTGGATTGGCATTATCCTATTTATGGATTCCTTTGGGGGTTAACCCTAAATCAACTAGCTTTTGGTATCTCATTTTCGAGAGAGTATCTAAGCATTCAGATGGGTGGAAGGGATCTCTTTTTTCTCTAGGAGGCAAGATTGCTCTTATTTTGGCTTGTCTTTCTAGTATCCAATTGTATTTTCTTTCTATTAAAGCATGATATTCATTCTTGGCTCACAACCTAGCAACTTAAACTTTTAGGTAAAGTGGTAATCAAACAAGGTATTCAAGTTAGTTACCAAAAGGTCCTAGGATCCAGTCTTGTAGCCCGCTTTTATTTGTGGTGTTTAAAAATTATGGTATTCCTTATTTTTTTCATGATAAAAGATGGTATATTAGATTGAGAAAGAGAAGTAACAATCTAAGGGGACAAGAAGTCCACCTAAAAAAAATCAAAATAAAAAATAATAATAAAAATATTAAAATAAAATTAAAAATAAATAAATAAAACAATTAACCAAGAATACCCCTTTCCAATCCCTTTCCGTCATAGTTCACCGAGCACCTTATATCTGCTAGCTCCCTCTGGCCCTTCTTCGCTTTGAACTTACCCCCATCAAAGTGCGCCACAATTCTGCCAGCATCACACATTTTTAAACCCATATTATCCATTATATCTTGGGCTTCTAAATCCTTCCTAGGAATCACCCCCACTAGTGTAGATAAAATTCCATCCTTGCACTGCAATTTATTATCTAACCCATGTTTTCAAAAATAGGAACCCCCTCCAGTCCTTCCAATGGGGCAAGATGTGCATATGATAGTTCGTCCAGAATATGCAAGAATTAGAAACATATCCATATTATTCCCAAATCTCACCCACCAGCAAACCCCCATCACAGACAAACTCACTGATGTCATCACTATCATTATCTGGGAAAGTTCATGGACAGCATTCCCTGTAATGGGTGTTATTTATCCTTGTTTATCTCTCCACGGTCTATGGGGCTCCACATGCAGGGGAGTGTTGAAGTATGATATAAATTGTTGGCCCCACAACCTAACAACTTAAGCTTTCATGTAAAGTCGTAATCTAACACTTTCTATTTTCTAAACTCCCACGGGGGTTGCTAGCAAGATTGAGAGAATTATAAAGAGATTTCCTATGGTCGTGGGTAGGAGGTTATAGGGACCATTTAATGAGATGGGAGGTGGTTTGTAGATCTAAATGGATGGGTTGGGTCCTGGAAATTTGGTGTCTAAGAACACCGCTCTCTTGGCCAAATGGATTTGGCAATTCCTGTGAGAAGATCCTTCATTGTGGCATAGAGTTGTTAAAAGCAAGTTTGAACTTCATGAGAAATTTTGGGATTCGAAATTGGGTCCTAAATCTTCTTCATAAAGTCCATGGAAAGCTATTTCTTATATTTATTCCCCACACTAAATTTTTGCTGATTGGGAAACATTGTTTTGTCCACCTCTTTTGCTCGCCTGTTCCGTTTGTGCTCAGGGCAGAATGGATCCATTTCTTCTCTTACCGTGGATCCAAGTGATCCTATATCTTCATGGAATTTTCACTTTAAAAGGTCCTTGAATGATAGGGAGACAGAAGAGTTATCCTCTTTGTTAGTCTTGTCGAATAACTGTCAGGTCCCTTTGGAAGCTAATAACTGATCTTGGTCTTTGGATCCTTGGGGTTTTATTCCTGCAAATCTTTCTGTGAGCTCCTGACTAGTACTGATTCTTCCCTCTCTATAAAACAATTTGGAAGGAAAGGGTCCCCCCCCCCCTAAAATCAAAGCTTTTCTTTGGTTAGTTGTGCTTAATAGAATCAACACTAAAAACTCGTTACAGATTATGAGGCCTTTGAAGGCTTTCCCTCCAGAAGTATGTCTGCTTTGTTTTAACTGCCCAGAATATGCTCTGCATCTTTTCATTCATTGTGAGTTTGCTTGGAGGGTATGGAACAAGTTATTTAATTATTTTGGAGAATGCTGGGTTTGTCTAGATACAGTGGAGGATCTTTGTGTCAATTTCTTTCGTCGGTTTTGGTAGGAAAGAGGAAGGAAAACCATTATGGAAATGTGTTTTCTTTGCAGTATTTTGGGATTTGTGGATGGAACAAAATGCATGTATTTTCTTAGGGAAGAAGTCCCATTTCAATTGGTCTGAGAGAAGATTCACTTTTTGGCTTCTCTTTGGTGTCTGGGTAATGGGAACTTCAAGGGGGTGTGTTTTTCAGATAATCAGCACGATTGGCATTCCTCGTTGACTTGTTACGGCGTGCTGATTATTCTGGATTGTTTTTTCGGGCATTTTGGTCTTTCCTTTTTCCCTTCTTGTGGGATAACCCAGAGTTTGGTAAGGAGATGTCTCATTCTCCTAATTGTATATTCTAAATCTACCAATGAATTTCTTTTGCTATTAAAAAAAATCCAATTTATTGAGTACTATACGATATCTATTTCTAAGAACTCGGTATTGTTTTCTTTTTCTTTTTTTGTTGGACCAACATTTTTTTTTACCACTGATGATTCTCTAATACGAATGGAGCATAGCTAATGAATGTATACTTGTGGATGATTTTATATGTAGAATGTGCAAGAATGATGCCTGTAATTCATCCTAAATTTATTTTAGAATCTAAATTTATTTTCAATCAATATTTGTCATTTAAAAGGAAAACATGCCTAAATATACATTCTTACATTTATTAATCAAAATAGCCCGCCATGTTGCATATTCTTGTTGTATGTGAATATCAATGTTTTTTAGAAGTACAATCCTCATATTCTTCAAACCAAACAAGGGAATGTCAAATTCAAGAATGATCAAATTCAAGAATGAGAATATGGTAGGAGGACTATGGGAATTCACATTACTGTTGGTGGTCATTGACATTTCAGAGCAAGGCACTAAAGAGTTCATTTTGCATTAATTTCAGTTAAAGAAATATTTTTGACATTATTACAGAAGAGGTGCATTGTCCAAAGCCATCATTGTTGTCTTAATTGGTTAAAAATAAAAAATAAAAAAATCATTGTTTTTTTGTTTAGATCAAGAGATGATGGAAAATATCTACATTTTACAGTTCTAAAATTTGGAAAATTTTGTTCATTGAGCATATTCAATGCATATTTTTTTTACATTAGTTATTTATTGATAATTTGAAGATAGGTTTAGGTCTCCAAGCTAGACTTTGGAGTCTACCTATGTTTCCTATTTTTTTTGTAAGTTCTTCCTGCGTGATATACTTTTGTAGTAGTAGTCAGTAGCCCCCACTCCCAATTAACAAACCTTTTATAAGAAAAACTCTCTCGCCTAAAGTTGCAACTTTGTCATCCAATTGAGAAACATTAACCATCTTCATAATAGAACAGTACAAAAATGATATCAAAAAACTTTTACCGAAATGTTATTTCATACCCCCGATATGCAACCCCCTGCGCCCCCCCCCCCCCCCCCCCCCTCCAAACCGAAAAAAAGGGGCAAGCTAAAATCAGTATGTAATTGATCAATTATTTACCCCGAGATGAAAAATTGTCAAAGCAGCTAGTCAACCTGATGATACAATCTCTAGCTAGGTTTATACCAAAGACCTGTGACTGAATTTCTTTCTCTTTTTTTTTTTTTTTTTTTTTTTTTGATAACAAAAGGAATTTATTGAGAGAAGAGAAAAAAAAATACAGCTAATGAGAGGATAAGATATCCTCGTAGCTAGAAAAGAAAAACAAAAAGAAGGAAAAAGGGAAATATAATAAAACCAACACTAAACCTAACAAACTCTAAATAAGGAAACCCCTCTTCAAGCTTGCCATCATAATTGATAGAACTCTGTAAATTTGCTAATCCACACTGATTTCTCTTCATTTTTCATTTAGCACCTTCCAAACAAACTTCATCATCTCCAGGATAACCGTCTTATCCAATAACTTTTGAGCTTCTACATCCGTAGCACTAACTTCCTCTGCAGGGGAAGAGAGAATTCTGACCCTACACCGATTACTCCCCATCAAATCATTACCGAAACCCCCAGTTGAAGCTTATATACATTGTTGGGCCCACAACCTAACACCTTAAGCTTTTAGGTAAAGTGGTAATCTAACATTGTATAAGAGCTGGTTTACCAAGAGGTCCTGGGTTCTAGTCTTGCTGTCCACATTTATAGTGCGGTGCTTAAGAAATTATTGTATTCACCATAATGGGTGTTATTTATCAATTGTTTGTCTCTCCACGTGCTGTCAGGCTGCACATGCAAAGGAGTGTTGAAACTTGATATACATTGTGGGGCCACAACCTAACAGCTTAAAGCTTCTAGGTAAAGTGATAATCCAACACCCCCTCCCCTCCCCAAATGCAGAAATATCCTTCATACCTTCCAGTAAAGGAGGAAGCACATAAGAAAGATCCCCAAGAAATGCAGAAGAGGCAGAATCATGACCACATAATCCACTATCTCAGCCAAATGCACTGTCATTGTCCGAAATGTCAACTCACCTGCTTTCCTTTTCAATCTTATTTTTGCCTTTGTCCTTCTTTAAGATTGACTGAGAACAGTACAGAGATTCTTTCATGAAAAACTCCCTGCAGAATCTCTTCATAAAATTTTTGCATCCCTGCGGGTTTGAGTTCAGCTGTTTATTAACAAAAAATCCCTTCTTACCTGGTCCCTCCATCCCTCTGATCAACACTTATGTACCTTCATATCCTCAGCCTTATTACATCCCTTTACTTCCTTGCTAACCCCAGATGAATGAAGAACCTCTGAATGCAATCCACTAATGTTTTGATTCTCACCCTGCCCTTCAACAGGAAGCCGCTGCTCCATATGAGTTTTTCCACCCTCATCATCCTCCACAGGAAGCTCTTTCATCAACCAGATGGGAGAAGTATCCCCAGCTAACCCGCTGCCCTTACCTCCTTTCTCTTCTATAAGAGACAACTTATTGCCATTGGAAGCCTACTGGTTAGATCCTTGAGCTTCAAGAACCCCTCCCGGGCTCTTATTACACATTTGATTAGATTCATGGGCTAACTTTAAAGCCTATTGACTCTTACAAAAATGTAAGGAATTTGGACCTGATACTGTATATCACATTCATCAAAGTAGAAGAGGGGCTGGCTATGGGACAAGCTAACCTCATTTGTAGCAAATTGTTGACTTATAACACAAAGAGGGGAAGAGAAAATAAATCACCTGCTCTGTGCAGCAAATGAGTTATACAAGTTCACAATGCTAATCCGCCCATGAACCCAATAATTGAGTGACTTAGGTTTAAGTGTTTAACATAGTTCATGTTATTGTGCATGTGCAGCTGTGTCCCCACCCTCATCTTTTTTCTCACAAGGAAACAGGTGAAATAAGGTGCTCAGGCATGCACTGGTAGTCTGATACTTCAACCCAAGCCCATGGTACAACCTCAAAGAGCCATCACTGGAAATGGGAGTAAAACATGAGGACTTGCAGGAACTTTCCCTCCCACTGCTTCAACAGAACTCATAATAGAGAAACAGCAAGAAAAGAAGCATATCCTCAAGATATATACATCATATAAATATGATTCCTATAACATACTGACTGAAAGAATTAAAATTATAAAAATCAACATGAGGATTGAACCTTCTTCTTGAAAGGAATTTTGTCATCAAAAAGTTTTGCTGCCAGTGAACGAAGTCTACTGTCCTGTCTACCTCTCCCAGGTTCTGCAAGCTCAGTGGAAGTAAACACTAATTTTTGACCCCCACTTGATGCTTCCCCAGGCATAGGGCTCCATCCAGGTAAATTCCTGTCAATATTCCCTGAGTATAGAAAATTTAGAAATATTACATATATCAAAATCCTAAGGAAAAAACACTTGTGTTCTGCTTGTTAATACAGGAAGATAAATGCATGAATATGCAATGAACAGTGACACAAGCCATGTTTGATTGAAAAAGAAAGAATATTTATTCTGTGAGAAAAACAGTACAAAGAGGAGAACGAGAAGTGATATGAGAAAAGATGTTACAAAATAATCGCCCAACAATCTCTTGGCTCGCCCAAATGAGATACACCAAA